>NW_025943169.1:0-7484 GCF_000764305.2 Hyalella azteca | reverse complement strand
GACTCCATGTTTGCTGAGACTCCATGTTTTGCTGAGACTCCATGTTTTACTGAGACTCCATGTTTGCTGAGACTCCATGTTTGCTGACACTCAGTGTTTGCCGAGACTCACTGTTTGCCGAGACTCAGTGTTTGCCGAGACTCAGTGTTTGCCGAGACTCAGTGATGGCCGAGACTCAATGTTTGCCGAGACTCGATGTTTGCCGAGACTCGATGTTTCCTGAGACTCAATGTTTGCTAAGGTTCCAGGTTATGATTCGATGTGATCGAGAACAAAAAATGCAACTGATTTTCATTCTACGTTTTTTAGTATTTATTGTATAAATTTTTATATTGTGCAGGAGCAATTGGCTGGTCAGGGCAGCGCAGAAGTAGGAAGGACGCAACTAAGCCAACCACAAATCGCGCAACTCCTACCAACCCTTCAACTCCAAGTGGTGCAACAAGATCTGCGGTTGGCATCTCTTTCCCGAATCGTCAAGCACGTGAGCCTGCTGTCGCTCCAGCCCGTATTCAAGTCGCTGTTGTGGATGAGCTCACTGCTGGTCCTCCGCATTCAGCAAGTTGGGCTGTGCTTGTGCACAATGTAGGTTTTGTACCAAGTGACGACAACCTACATGATAGAGGTCGAAAATTTTTTCTTTCGAATGCGTACATTTTAAAGTGAATTTTATAGGTAAAAATTATGAATGTATTCTAATGAATTTGATTTGGGAGGATACCTAACAAGCTAGGTGCTGTTTTTATTGCTCAATGCGGAGATGCTACGAAGTATCGGCAGTATTAGGAAGGGTATTTGCTTATTCAATTATAAGAAGTTAAGAAAAGAAATATGCTCTCATCAATATAGGGTTGGTGTGGCTACATTAGTTTTAAAAAAGTTGCTACTAGCGTGTTCGAATGTATTGGACATCACATATTTTTTTGGTTCTTGAGATTGGTTATCACTTGAGATTTTGAATAATTGAGACCTTCCGCCTCTTTGGCGATGTTGTGTTTTGACCTTCGGTGCGAAATTGCTTGATAGCTGAAGCGCTAGCAAACCATTACACTACTACTACTACTACTTGGATGCCACAACTTTCTGTATTTGTGTCTTCGGATTATACCTAGTCATTTCTAATCGATGTATTTACTCCCGTGGTAATTATACGGAGACATTTTTGGCATCAGCCAAATTTTAATTTTCTTTGTGTTAGGAAAAGCACCATTATTAGAATTAATTTCTCTTATTGTCCGACGGCCGGTATGACATGTTTTTTTCATATGGTGCATCTACTTGTATACCAAAAGTACAGTCGCAATTCCGTACATATTGTAGATTTTTTTCGGGAGCTTATTCAATAAAGGATATTTTGGTTGACTTCTTTAATTCCTAAAATTACAATAATTAAATTTTTGATGACTTTCCTCAGGCTGAAGCTTCCCATCATCTTGATGCATAGACTGTTTTAACTGTGGGCTTGGAATTTTTTGACAACTTTTGTGCTAGATAATATACTGGTAATCATCGTACACTCGGTTACGTTATGCTCCCGGTAACACCTAGTCTAGATTACGAACTATCGTTTCTGTTATGAATGTCATATTTCTCCCGTGTATATGTTGACTTTATACGGTATAACTTGAATGGAATACGAATTTCATTACCCTAACAAAATTCGGGGACCGCCTAGGCTTCGGCCAAATAGTCACTACACTCGGCGCAAAGTTATTCTGGGTCAGTTGGCCAACTGATCGCAATCAGCGTCTAGTCAGAACCTCCTGGCCGACTTCATGGTCTCCTGAGAGTAGGGCAAGAGTTGGCAGAATCCCCTCTGTCCCCTCACCAGGCTCTGGTAGCTGTCTGAATCGGGGATCGGAATGTAGACCAAAAAGCGGACATAGAGAAGCTGATTTACGTTCGGCCCGAGTCCTAGGCGGTCCCTAATTCAGGCTCGCCAGGCTCGCCAAATTTTGATAGGGTACATAGATGATGCATCTAAGTCTAGGCCATCTGAATATGAAGCCTTGATTAGTGCCTAATCATCTACGACATGAACATTATCGTCCCTTCATGTTTATTCGTTAATAAAAATATTCATGCTCGGGAGAAATGTGACATTTATATGGCAGCCGATAGTTCATAATCAAGGCTAGGTACGACCGGGGGCATTTTCAAAAATGTATTCCGAGAGGTGGCCATCGATGGCGCATCGATGCGCCACCGCCTCTAATGAGTAGTTATTGGTGGAACATGAGTTTTTAGGGTAGGGTGGCCATCGGCAGGTGATAGGTGGAACATAGGCCGGACACGCCATCGATGCCGCATCGATGCGCCATCGGTGCTCCACCTATAATTTCCACCTATAGCCACTGAAAATCATCGATGCGCCACCTTAAATTTTTATTTGGGATACACGGCCTGCTAGCTGCTCTGCACAGCTCCCTGCCGGACAATCCCAAGTACCAGCGCTAAAACAGCGCAGAGTTCCGGCCCTGCCGAGCTGCTAGAATTTTGTCTCTATATCAGCCATGGCGCAGCGCAGTTTTAGGGATAGATGGCCGGTTATTGTTTCACGGCTCCATCCTGCTAATGCGCGACCAGCCCGGCTAAACCCGGCGCCGGTCTCGGCTCAAAATTTTAACTGGGAATGTCGTTTGCACCATTGAATGAAATTTCTTCGAACACTTTTGACTCGTGAGGGACTGAGGTCCTTGGAAATAAAGTCAGCCATGACACTATAGCGCAGCTATGAGTCATGCTTATTACGCAAAAATAAAACCATCATAATTCACTGGTGAAAATGATTTTTGTCCAACACCTGACAGAAAAAGTAACGATAACACACCCAGATGCAAGTTTTCTTTCTCACCTCTTTTAAAATCCCAATTTTAACTTTTTAACTCACCTCTTTTAAAATCCCAATCCCAACTTTTTCAGGCTGGCGCCCCCTTTGGCTCCCTAGTGAATTTCTAGCGCCCCCCACAGACACATATAAAAACATACGCCACTTTCTTGAAATTTAGTACGCTTCCATTTTAAAAGATAAAGGTTAAACACAAATGTGTATTTCACGAATAGAACCCCATTAAGCGAACCAATATGTTTTTCAGCTGTTTTAACTGTTTAAGCACTAGAAACCTATGACGTCTCTGGCAAATGTACTCGTGGCCGGTCGCACGGCCAATCTCAAAATTCAATTATCAAGTAATATCTCCCAAACTAATGAACGCAGTTCAATGAAACTTGGAACATGTATTCATCAGAACCTAACGCGGATTTTTAGCTCGTAGAAATTATTAAATTTTACCTTCATTCGTGAGTTATATTGCGATACAGGCCAAAATTCGCAGTGATCACAGAATTTCTTCCAAACTACCGAACAGATTTGAACGAAATTTTGAATATGCATTCCTATCTACCAAACGGTGATTTTTTAGCTTGTAAAAAAATTCCATTTTACCTTCTTTGCAAGTTTTGTTTTTTATTTTACCGTCATTCTTGATTTCACACTTCCTTATATTCGGCCCGTATCGCCGGATAAAAAGTCGCATAAATTCGCAGCGATCAAGAAATTTCTTCTAAACTACTGAACATATTTCAACGAAACTTTGTATATAAATACCTAACCTCCCAACGGTGATGTTTAGCTCGTGGCAATTTTTTTATTTTGCTTTCGTTCGCGAGTTATACAGATATAGGAGGAACGACCGACTTTTCTGCCAGGAAAACCAGGAGCCGTTTACGTATATCCGTACTGTCTATACGTATAGCCGTATAACTCGCAAAGGAAGGCAAAACGAAAAAGTTGTAGCGAGCTAAACATCACCGTTGCTGAGGTTAGGTATTTAAATACTAAGTTTCATTCAAATCTATTCAGTAGTTCTGGAAGAAATTTCTTGATTGCACGTATTTAAGCACGTATTGCTGTTTAAATTACAAATGAAGGTGAAATGAAAAAAAAAACTCGCGAACAAAGGCGCAATCGAATAAATTTTCACGAGCTAAACATTACCGTTTGGTAGTTTGGAATGTAAAATCAAAATTTTGTTCGAATCTGTTCAATAGTTTGGAAGAAATTCCTTGATCCCTGTGAATTTCGGCCTGTATTGCCATGTAACTGTGGCAAAAAAATGGAGGCAAAATTCCAAAAAAATTTCACGGGCTAAACATTACCGTTAGGTCCTAATGAATACGTGTACTAAGTTTCATCGAGTCAAGTTCAGTAGTTTGAGAGATATTCCTTGATCATTGAATTTGGAAATTGGCCGCGATTCCGACCATTAATTTGTCCGTGACGTAAACCCAGGAGAGGTTAAAAAAGCAGATCTGGGTGAAAAAAAAAATCATCGCTGGGAGTCATAATGTGCTGCACGTGTTGTGTACAAATCGTCAAACAAACTTTGGAACTTCTGACTTTGACTTCGGACTGCCGCCCCCCATATCGCCCTCTACTTCCTTACCGCCCCTAAAAATCTTTCTACCGCCCCTAGGGGGGTGATATCACCCACTTAGGGAACCACTAATCTAAAGGCTTTATTTATAAATATAGCGGCAGCGCTGTAGCGGCAAAACATCGTATCGCTACTTAAATATGTAGCGGGCGCTACCGCTACCGCTACATTGCCTTAAATTTAGCGCCGCTACCGCTACCGCTACTGAAAATGTAGCGGCCGATAGTAGCGTCCGCTACATGTAGCGCGCTACTGCCCACCTCTGCGAATAGGCTTCTGTATTCTATGGTTTCAGGCGCCAGCCTGAGCAGGTAACCAGCTCGCTGGCAACCTGCTTTCACTGTGTGCATACCCTTACGCGGGCGTCTCGTCAACACATCTCGGACTTGATCTACTCTAATACATCCGCGAAACGCCTTGCCTTTTTGACTGACCAAATAGATTACAATAAGCACAGAACAGGCATAGCAGGCACAGAACTGACTGAGCAGGCACAGAACATACAGAGCAGGCACAGATCATACAGAGCAGGCACAGAACATACAGAGCAGGCACAGAACATACAGAGCAGGGGCCGGATTATCAAAACATCGCTAAGTACACGTAGCGACTTACGTGTGGCGTAAGTGCTGATATGAAGAAGTAACTCTAGCGGTGGTATTATCAAAACATTTGCGCGGGAAGCTACGTACAAGAAGCCGTATACGTAGCTCTACGCCTGCTCGGAGGTGTCGTAAGTGGAGTTACGTAGACGTTTTGAGTGTGCCGAAGCAATATAAAACTATTGATTTACTTGCGACACGGTGAATTGTGATAGAATTTTGTCAATAATTCAACATAGGCATAATATGTGATCGTGCTAAATGGTGCTTTTTGAGAAAAAAAAATTCAATTAAGTTATGCCAGCTAATTTATTTTCCTTTTGTGCTTAAATTTGCAATCAAATCTTGATATTCGTACCTAAGAGTTTTATGATCATTCACTAAAATAATATCTTCATGACTTTTTGATTCAAAACTAAGTGGAGTTTGACAAGCCAACCATTTTTTCTATTTTTCTAGCTACGTACACTAATTTCTTTCTTTCTCCGCTGATAGTTTAACTCCAACTTACAAAATGTTCTAAATTCTAGGTAGCTCTCTAAAAAGTCCTCAATTTTGAATGGGAAAAATGTAATTTTTTGCCTTGATTGCAAAAAATTACAATCAAGGCGTTGTCATTGCTATTTAGACAACGTGTCACTCATTTCTCCATATGCTCCCTAGTCAGTCAACGCAGATGACGCTGACACAATACAACCTCCTTTCATCCACGCGCACTGCGCACTGAGTCGACAGGAGCTAGGAATGGCAAATTCGAAGCCTCTGATTGGTCAGTTAGTTGGATGGTTTCGATAATACCTTTTCAGATGAGTCTTGCGTAATACAGTTTTGTTAATGCCAAATTTTGACTGACTTACGCAATACGCAACTTTTTGAACGTAAGTACGAAAAGTTACGTGTACTTAGCGAAGTTTCGGTAATCTCTGCACAGGTACAGAACAGGGGCCGTATTATCAAAACTTCGTAAGTACGCAAAATTGACTTACGAGCGGCGTTGCTTTGCTATGACAACGTAATACTAGCGGTGGTATTATCAAAACATTTGAGTGGGAAACATTCGCGCGGGAAAAACATTTACGCTTTATTTACGCTTTTAGCTAAGACTTGCGTACGAAAGTTTTGATAATGCCAAAATTAGGGTGTACTTACGTACCACATAACTTTTTTGTCGTAAGTACAAAAAGTTACGAAGTTTTGATAATCCGGCCCCAGTAACAGAAGTGGCTGAGCAGGCACGGAACAAGCAAAGAAAAGTCACAGAACTGTTAAAGCAGGCACATATTAGACACCAAGCAGGCACAGATTTCGTCTCTACTGCAGACATTTCAGCTCTTCTTCTGCTACGTCGGTCCCATATAGGCGTTGACGGCCAGCTCTAATTCCGGCCGTAAATCTTACCTTAACTCATATATTCGCCATTGATCAACGATCAAACATTACACGAAATAGACGAGCAGTTAAGGACGAATCCATGTCGGGTTTGAGTAAGGGATAATAAGGCTTGCTAATTGAACGCATTTATTGCTGTCACGATTATAATGTGAGACCTAAAGCAACATATATGAGATAAGTGCCAGATGAGTAGAATACTCGTCGGGCACGACTCGGTTACATAAAACGCGTGGCGAGTAAGACATGAGTACGTGAATAATGCGCCGCCTGATTTGTTTAAAAGCGGACATCAGGAAGGTGCTGGTGAATACCAGGGCACGAAGGGAGGGGGTTAATTAAACTCTTATTGGCAGTGCATTCATGAGCAACAACTGGCCCATAACCTGAAATAATGCAAAATAGTGCAAAATTGCCCCATTACGGTTATGCATGGAGGGACGGGAATTGCTCCACTCTCATTATGATCAAGTAAACAATCAAATTTAGGCAATAGAGCCCCAAAGCTGGTGGCTGCAGGGGAGGAATTTAAAGTAAACGCCAAAATTTAACCAAACACAATTTAATATTGTCCCAGTCGAATCAATTAATACAGCATTATACTCGTATAAAACACACATAGAACCTCTGCCAAGCTTTAAGAAAACCCACTCAGTGCACAGGCTATGCCTTATGTAGTATACATTTTAGAATCAAAGTAGCGATCGAACAGCAGACATGGTAGCTTGTTAATTTAGACGAGTTAAACCTAAATCAAACACAGAACAAATAATGAAAAATTTATCCCAAAAATTTCAATTACTTTCAATATATTTCGAAGAGATTTAAACATATTCCAAAATATTGTTACTTCGAATAGGATCTGTACAGGATCTCAACCCGACGGATGTTATGTGAAAAACTACGAATCCTTGTCTTTAGCAAGCTGGAAAGAAATTCATGAACTTTTGCCTTTTCGTAAGTGGTACCATCACTTCACACAGCTAAAGTAACAGCACTTGTGCATGGCATCACCACTTCACACAGCTAAAGTAACAGCACTTGTGCGTGGCATCAC
>NW_025943168.1:0-1998 GCF_000764305.2 Hyalella azteca | reverse complement strand
CTTCATGTTCTTCAGTCTATCTGTTCTTTGATGTTGTTCTTGCGAGGAGCAACAGATGCAAGCGGTTCGCAATAACCGTTGATACTAACACCTGCCATGCTCTCGTCTCCCGCTTTAACGTCTGTCACGCTTAAATCATTCGTTCCTTGAATTACTTACAGTTCCTGAATTTACCGTTGAGTATCATATACCTGTTGATACTCCAGCATCGATTCAGCATTGATCGTTTGGCGAAAATACATCGGCCGTGAAGAGGTCGATCGTCGCATTCAAAGTCATTGAATAAATGCAGTCGGTGAAAACTTCACGGAAAATTTAACTTTTTTCTAAAAAATTATGAAACATGGAGCATAATTTTCACCTAAATTTTTACTCGTAATTAAAGTGAAACGAGTTCCAATTTAGCATTTAATCAGCTATGAATTTGAATTTGAAGACGCCATCGAGGAGGCCTAGAATGATTTGACAGGTTTGTGTTTATTTACAAAACCGTCTGTCATTCATGACATGGTATGAAATTTCTATTGAATTTCATTAAGAGCAATTGAGATTTGAGAGTTTTTCTTAGTATGTGAATTGGCCAGCACGGTAATGGATTCGGGCTGTTCTAGTTAGTTTTTACCGTTTATTGGTATAACAAATATAGGAAATTTAATACATTTGTTTGGGATCACGCGACGTCGTAAAAAAGGGCTGAATTGCATAAGAAACACCAATTCTACTATTAATTCGATAAAATTTACATTTAATATCAAATGATAGATGCAAATATATTAGATGCAAATTTTGACCTGGTTTTAATTTAATTGGGTTCTTGATTGAAAGTACGATTGAACGAGTAGGTAGCCTTTAAATTCAGATAAATTCAATTTGTGAATAATTATGATCGCCGAAAAGAAGATTGGTATTTGCCCGGTGAAAGTCAAAGCGGTCATGCTATGGGAATCAAATTTGGAAGATTTAAAATTCCGAGCAATATCATGCTATAACCGGTCTATTAGGAAGATGCACAGTTGATATAAAAAAATATCCCTGTGAAACAATGTCTAAACAGTTGAGTTATCTTTGGCGTTTAATTTCGGCTGATGGATGAAATTCAATTATTTTATTAATCCTCAATCACATACGTATAATATATTCATTCTCAAGTTAGTTTATAAAAATTGCTTCTTATTTATTGGGAACGCTTTAAGTTTTATCGGGAGCAGACCAGCAACATTTGAATTTTTCCACGTTAATGCAAACTATCACGTAAAATACATGATCTCTTCTACTGTACTCCCACTTGTTTGAATGTTTGTCGTTTTTTCAGGTACTACATTTCTAGTTATTTAATAATCATCATTGTTTTCTACATCGATATCTGCAATAAAATCCAACTATACTTAACTAAAAACAAGAGTATAAAACAAGAGTATTCACCGCTGTTGGAGAATGAATAAAATTGAACATGCAAACAAGAATGAATCTTCCCCTATCACGACTCGCACTCGAATCATAGCGACGAATATCGACAATTATAAATAATAATAAATATCTGGAACAGTAACATAATGTAAAAACTAAAGAGTAATAACTCCGATTGATTAACGTAAAAAATTAGTCTTTAATCAGAAAACTCGCTTTAATCAAGTGGTCGCCATCCCGCCAAATATCAATGTCGCCAGCACGGTCACAATTGTATCACCCCGCCAAATATCGGTAACGCAAGCACGATCACTCGGATCACCGCGCCAAATATCGGTAACGCCAGCACGATCACTCGGATCATCCAGCCAAATATCGGTAACGCCAGCACGATCACTCGGATCACCGCGCCAAATATCAGTAACGCCAGCACGATCACTCGGATCACCGCGCCAAATATCAGTAACGCCAGCACGATCACTCGGATCATCCAGCCAAATATCGGTAACGCCAGCACGATCACTCGGATCATCCAGCCAAATATCGGTAACGTCAGCACGATCACTCGGATCACTCCGCCAAATATTGGTA
>NW_025943167.1:0-4917 GCF_000764305.2 Hyalella azteca | reverse complement strand
GCGTTGAATTACCAAAAATTACTTTACAGACTGAATGCGGATAAACGAGTTCAAATTTGATGAACAAGCATCATCATATTTCATTGTGCATTATAGCAATAATTGTATTTATTTGGCTAATATATAGGTGCAAATTTTCGGGTTTGGTGCTATCGATGCTACCATGAAAGGAAAACAGTGTTTAAAAACAATATTTTATTCCAGCTGCCGAGGTTTGGTGCAATTTCAAATTATATTAGTTGAATTTCTGTGTTTTAAAGTAATAATTTCAATCATTTTATTGTTGAGAACGCATAATCTGAAAATGTTTCAAACTAATATGTGGATCAGAAAATTGCATCGCCGGCACGTGTTGCAATTGTATGGTTTTAGAACGACGAGTCTTAATTTTTTTCACTACAACGTGCAAAAATTGCATATTCGAAAGAGCTGGTGACTCTTGTGTGAAAATTTGCCCACAACCTTCCGCTTAGTAATTTCATCAAAATTGTCTTTGAATAATGATGAATTATTGGTTCATAATTTTCTAAATACAAGCGAGTAGATATGAGTCGTATATTTAATGTCTTAAACCAAAGTTGACTTAGATTCTTCTGCTCCTGCACCGAGAAGCTGTCACGAGCCTAGCAGAATGTTGCTGATTCATTCTCTGAATGCCTCCCAAAATGCTGAATAAGGTTCCCCCGATCTCAGTCTTCGAGGCCAAAGATAATACCTTCTGAGAGGAGGGAGGCGAAAGCAAGCTTTATTGAAGGTCCAACTGCACGATGAATCCTATTGGGATTCATTGGAATGCAGTCCTTCAGCATCCGGAGCTCCTAATTTATTCTAGTCACCGGCCGATCGCAGAATGAGTTCCTCAGGACCATATTATGAAAACTTCCTTAAATTTACGAATGCTATTTGCTCACAGATAATTTTTTATGAGGGCTTTAAATTCTCCGTAGAGATTCAGAGGGTCCTTACTCAACATAATCACTGAGATTCACTGTGCACGTTGTGAGGAAAATTTCGTTATCATCCCTAAAAAATATACATTTTTTGAGTCGTTAATTTTGCGCTACAAACAAGCGTTGAAAATTTTCTTCTACTGTTCAACTGTCATTATCCTAATGTTATTTGAGATGCAGTCCATATCAGGTCTCATCATTTATTTTGAAAATCTTCCCAGGTAAATATCATATTCGACTCCTAATATGTACCATTACACATACTGATATCACACAGAAACAGTCGTTAATGACTAATATTACTGATCGATTACTTCGATGGATATTATATGAACCGTTTGACCTTATATATCTATAACCTTTTCGTGTATATAAAATATCTCTTGTCGCGGTTGTAGTTTCTACGGTCATAACATGTATATCGTCGTTGATAATGAGGCCACAGTATATTTTGCAATCTTGACATCATGCGTAAATCCCGTTTTGGCGTATTGTAACTAATTATTATAACTAATATTCACTCTCGTATCATTTGATCAAAAATTTCGTCCCATTGGTAGGAAGAAACCGATTATTTGGATAGAGGCTCATTCTCTTGTGAAAGCACAGTTTAATCGAGCATTAAACGACTTAGTTACAATGACAGCGCGTAAATTGATGCATTTCTACGAGAATTAAATCAAGGTATTTTGCAATTTTCTCATAATTCATAGCTTTTATCTTATCCATTGATATATTTCGTATTTCTAACAAAACTGTATCTGCTCTAGGATACTAAATTTAACTTTGTTCTCTAAATTTAATCTATTTCTCTGTTATAAATAAGCGTAAACCTGGAATAGGCGTTGGCCGCTTTTGTGTCTGCTCTAGAATACTAAATTTAACTTTGTTCTCTAAAGTTAATTTCTCTGTTATAAATCAACCTAGACCTGGTATAGGCGTTGGCCGCTTTTGTGTCTGCTCTAGAACTGTCTCTTATACACATCTAGATGTGTATAAGAGACAGATTATAGATATNTTTCTGACGATGATTGACATTTTCTAGCCCCGGAGTGATAATCAAATGGGCAGATTGCATTGACATGTACAGCGTCATGCATGAACAGCAGACATTTGTGCTCTGGATAGATAATTCTTCATATTAAGGTATTTCAACCAAAGAAACATTTCTCCCATTGGCTTTACATTTCTATGGTTTCGGTTTGAAATGAAGAATGAAATTAAAATTGCTGAATATTCTTGAAAATATAATTCATTTCAGCATCACATTCTTAACAAGACAGGCATGAATGATATACATCGGTTTAATTAGTTAATTATTCTATGCATATTCAGTGGGAAACTAGAAAACACACCCGCAGCGCTATAGCGACGACGTGCTGGACGAAAATGCAGTATATACGATAAAGATAGAAATTATACGATAAGGATCGAAAGTATACGATAAGGATCGAAAAGTCAAGCACAGATCGTAGGAGCGAAGGCGCATGTGAGATACACCGCGATCGGTAATCGTTAATTTCCTAGCATTTGCTACGAAGAGAGATATTTGCTGATATATCTTAATGCTATTTTAAATTTCATTGACTGAGACTTGAACACACTAAGTCCACCCGAATATGATGTGCAGGATGCTTTTCATCTTCCTGAGGCTTTTGATGAAGTTGCAGCACAGGGTAAAGATTACCTAAAAAGTGATAACGTAAGTTGACACTAAGGCGATTTGGAGATGATTTTTCTTGGGACGAAGAAGCATGGATAGCCGGCGACATGTTTGTACTAGCGCGTTCTCGAATTACCTTATGATAAGGTTGAACCTTACGTTGTCGAGTGAGTGTATCAATGAGTTCTGGTAATGAGTTAATTGAAGCCCATCGCTCATTTTCTTACAACATAACCACTACCATTTACAGGACATAAATGTCCAACGAACATTTTTTCCATTCACCATAATCAACGAACACATGGTAATCATGAAAATGTAAACAATTAATTGGGTTTATTCAAAGATAGGATAAACCAATATTTTCATGCCCTTGATTTGCATTGAAATAAGAAGCGTCATAATTTAATGTCATCATATAATGTCATTTAGAATTCAGAAATACTCAAAATGGCGCTCCTAATCACAAACATTAACTTTTAATAATATAAAATGGGATATTAAAAAATCAACAAAAATTGAAATTTCTCGGAAAGTATCTATAATTGGCAATAATCGTCAATTTTTCGCGAGAGAAAATACGAGATAATCAAAAATATCTGCGAATTCGAGGTTGTTGAGTGAAATCAAACGAAGGTAAACAATGCTGGTAATTCTTCAATGTGGTAATTAATTCTTCAATGCTGGTAATTCTTCAATGTGGTAATTAATTCTTCAATGCTGGTAATTCTTCAATTAGTTCAATGCTGCTGGTAATTCTTCAACGCCATATCTTAAGTGATAATTTGAGATATCACTTATTTGTTGCAAGGAGAGATGGTGACATCACGACAGCATGCAGTGTTGTCCAGTTAAGACATTGCCAATACTAGTACATTGCCAAAACAATCCTCAAAGGTCAATTCGAAGCTTGAATTCAAAATTATCGGAGCATCAAATGGAATCAATTTAATCTCTAAACAGGACAACTAAAATAGTCCTGTTAAAGATTTCCCAACAATGTTAATTTTTATCGCCTCATCAAACCATGCTGACAAATATAGTTGACCATGTTTTATAAAATTTTTGGCAAAGTGATAGATCAAATCATTTTAATTTCTTTATTGCGTCCTAATAAAATTTATCTCATATACGTAGCTTGATGCACTATGTAGCAGCCGGAATATCATCTCTTTTATGGCTTTCTCTTTGAATTTTATATACGAAATATATGATTTTCATACATTCTAACCTGTAGCAAATGCGTTAAAGTTTTAATGCCCTCAATTAAAAGGTAAGTTGTCCAAATCTACAAGGAAGAAATAGGTTTTACAATTAAAAAATTCTTCACGTCTGCATACCTAAATAATTCGACAATTTGTATATTCCTCGATCGGAAAATTTAGTCACTTTAAACGTTTATAAAATGAGAAGTTTCATTAAAAAAATGGCAGCTCATAAAATTTAAAACGAAATCATTGTATTGAATTTGGCAAGCATTCATAATAATGCCTATTAATAAAGTTCATCGTACATTAGCTGATTGAGTTTGCGAGTCTCGCCTCACAACAACAAGAACAACAAAGGAAAAATAGATGTTTAAACAAGTCGGAATAAGATTGGCAAAAACAGAGTGAATTCTCTTCTGTAAAGGTGCTGCTAATTCCTACGCAAAGGTCTGATAAGAGGATGCAAGCGTCATGGAATGCGCGCTGAACTGTCTATCTTCAAAATAAAAACTAAATTATTGTCTTTTGATAATTCTCATTCTAAGAATAATTCTTCTAATTCTTTCTTCTATGATTCTAATAACTGTTTATACGGACTCCAGGCAGTGTAAACTTTTAAAATAAAAGGCTCGCAATATAATATATGAATTTCCTACTAGTTGGAGATTTGGAAATTTATTACAATTATAATTTGTTACAAAATAATTGGCATCATTTACCGTGCTTATGTCGCCCGATACTTACCCATTTATCCATCACGAACTCATTCCAAAATACAATGAAATTTTTTTTCGGAAATAATCAGGCTTTATGCAGCGTAATTTCTGCTTTAAAATATTATTTAAATTCTAATTTTTAAATGTTTCTTTCCCGTATCTGCACCAATCGCAAAAGCTCTCATGCAATCATTTTACTGCGTTTAAGGACATAATTGTACGTCGTTCAACGTTGGTGTGATAGCGTTGGTTCAACGCTGGAAAATAGATCAAAATTTCAATGTACCAAGATCGACGATGCTTCAATTTTGAAATAAATTTTTTGTACATGTCTCCGATTTTTGTTCACATTTCGACGTTGATTTGACGTTTGATTTTGC
>NW_025943166.1:0-636 GCF_000764305.2 Hyalella azteca | reverse complement strand
CTGCACACTGTCGACATTACTGGATAATTTGTGTCGAATTGGACTGCGATGAAGCGAGCTGCACACTGTCGACAATACTGGATAATTTGTGTCGAATTGGGCTGCGTTGAAGCGAGCTGCACACTGTCGACAATACTGAATAATATGTGTCGAATTGGGCTGCGATGAAGCGAGCTGCACACTGTCGACAATACTGGACAATATGTGTCGAATTGGGCTGCGTTGAAGCGAGCTGCACACTGTCGACAATACTGGACAATATGTGTTGAATTGTGCTGTAATGAAGCGAGCTGCACACTGTTGACAATACTGGACAATATGTGTTGAATTGTGCTGTAATGAAGCGAGCTGCACACTGTTGACAATACTGGATAATATGTGTCGAATTGGAGTGCGATGAAGCGAGCTGCACACTGTTGACAATACTGGATAATATGTGTCGAATTGGACTGCGATGAAGCGAGCTGCACACTGTCGAAAATACTCAATAATTTGAGTAGAAATGTGGTGCAATGAAGCAAGCTGCTCGCTTAGACAATGCTAAATAATCTTCGTCATATAATGATTCGAGGAAGCAACCTCTACATTATTCTTAATACTGCATGAATCGAAGGGAAGGAATATTATTTAGTACTG
>NW_025943165.1:25002-48839 GCF_000764305.2 Hyalella azteca | reverse complement strand
ACATCAAATTACTCACCGCTATGAACTAACTGCAAACGTCGACTGAAGCCCCGGGATTCGAACGCAGGTTCTCCGCGTCGTAGTTCAAGCCTGTACCAGTTGACCGCGCTGACACCTTACCAGCCTAGGCTCTATGAACTACTTAACTATAATACGGAACAAATGACTCGCCATGATCGGGGAATAGCTATATTTGTGGTTGAACATGATAGATATTATTGATAATGCACTAATTTTAAAAAATCAACAAAGTTGCCATTCGTATGATCCCGTCAGTTAGATGTAAGTGAGTATTAGAGCTAAATTTGTTTAGTAATTTATCTTATTGCATTAGCTTCATATCATTCGATAGTTCGATAGGAAAATTAACAACGTACGCAAATCATTAGTCTACTGAAATCGCAAGTTCTCCAAGAGTTTTAATGCAAAGAAAGCGCCAAATAAATTCACCATATCTTCAATGAAAACGTTTCGGAGACCTCGGTATTTTCTTTGCTCTAACATTTACTGTTACTAAAGCGTTTTCTGTATATCCATGTTAGAAAACTTTCTCATGATAAACTGATTGAGATCTCGCTTTAGCAAAGCGTGAATGACCTTCAACGTTTCTGTTAGTTAGAGTGTTAAAACTGGAAGAGCATATAAAATTCTTACGTAATTCGAAGTATTAAAATACTGACGTGAAATAAATATCACAAATGACACCGGAAATTGGCCCAAAATATCGTGCTATGCGAATGAACTAGATGGAGAATGAAGTTCATTCTCCCGTCACTGTTTCCAACCCCTACCCCTCATCCCTCTCTCTAAACCCCCCCATGCACGGCCTGCGGATCTGCTCTGTACAGCTCCCTGCCGGACAATCCCAAGTACCAGCGCTAAAACAGCGCAGAGTTCCGGCCCTGCCGAGCTGCTAGAATTTTGTCTCTGTATCAGCCATGGCGCAGCGCAGTTTTAGGGATAAATGGCCGGTTATAATTTCACGGCTCCATCCTGCTAAAGCGCGACCAGCCCGGCTAAACCCGGCGCCGGTCTCGACTCAAAATTTTAACTGGGTAGGGCAACTCCTGCATGGTTTCAGGAGTGGGACATTGAGTTACTGGAATGGCCAAGCCAATCACCTGACCTCAAACCGATTGAAAATCTGTGGCGAGAATTGATATTGGGGTTACAGGAGAGAGACCCAAGAAATCTTATCCACTTGAAAGAAATATGCATGGAAGAGTGGGTTTTAATTCCTATTAACATATGTGTTAATCTTGTGAATAAGCATTCCAGTCGGTTAGAAGCAGTTTTGGCTGCTGAAGGTCACATGACGATGTATTGGATAAATTTGCTTACTATCTGTTGGATACTCTTTGAACCTTGAGTTTTACAAAATTGCAATTATCCAGTCAACATTTAATGATATTGTTGTTTTTATAGTATATATGTATTTCATATATAAATTGACATTAAAATAGTGTTTTTTTTATTTTGTTGAATGAGCTTCAATTAAATAAAGTTTTTCCTTTGTGTCGGATACTTTTTGCACCCACTGTATATGTGAACGAGGTATTAAGGAGAGTGAATAAAATCTTCTGTAAGATAGAAGAGTCAGATCCCCTCACACACAAATACTAATTTGGCAAGCTAACCAAGGTGAACTGAGTGTGAGTGTTCTGTTTCATTGTGCAGATTATCACATATGTATGAAAATCAAAGCATAGTCGCTATTTTATTCATTTCCATTAGGACGAAATTTACTGATAAATGATTTTTATGCTCGCTTTTTTCCAAGGAAAATTATTTCAGAGATCGAAATACAGAGTTCAAATTAAAAATTTAATTGATGAATGAGCCTAGCAGACTTATGATTGATGGGCCTATAAATCAGCGTGCATTTTGTCATGTTACCAATAGATAACAAAAATGATCCAAATTCAGATGCAATTAATCACTAAATCATGACTCCTTTGCTCATGAATGGTTGCTGAGCAACTCAATACTCCTCCTTAACTGCATGTGTCTGTGAATATTACTCTCCAGCCTCAATGTCACTACGAGCATGCTTGACCTGCCTGAACTAATAACATGAGATCTGCCTAAACTTTATCAGGAAATTGCCCGAATTACCAGAAGACCAGCAAGAAATATATTCGAATTACTTGAAAGCCAATGAAAACATTTAGAAACTGCCTAAACACCCCCCCAAGAACATGGCTAACCTGAATGTGCTTGTCGCTCTTTCCCTCCCACGAGAGGCGTTCGTCAAACAGAGGTTCACCGTGTGTCCCTACGTAAAAGGGCTCCCAACTCTTAAACGAACCTTCACGCCTGCTCACTTTAAATACCGACAGCCCTGGCTTCACTGTGTCCACCCGCCACTCCTGCAAAATTATTAGATATGAAAAGTAGTTACTAAAGTGAACCTATCACAATAGCGTGCTTTCATCATAGGTTACTCATCATCTTATTATCTTATACTTATCATAGGTTACTCATCCTATTTCCAATCTTGACCATCAAAATTGGCCAATTAACCATTTATAAAACCTGGTCATTTAACCACAATGTTATTTGAATCTTGGCCATCAAAAACTTGAGCAGTCTTCCGATCAAGAACCTGACCATTTACCCACAAGAACCTGACCATTTACCCACAATCTTACCTCGATCTTGGCCATCAAAATTTTGTAAACGATCATTTACCCACGGTCGATCATGCACTTTTTTAACTGAGAACTCAACGCTTGTTTTGATGGAAGTTACTTCTTTGGAATGTATAATTTCTTACAGTGTAATCCTAAATCGGGTAAGCTGATAGAGTATTCTGCTAGTTGTATCACCAGCTCAATTCGTATGTTTATACAAAGCAAACACCTCTCTCTCACCAGTCATTTTTGGCACCCCTGACAAAGCGCGTTCGATCAGTTCCATGGAATGGGTGTTGGCTATTTAATATCCCGCGAGTAACACTTTATACTGGAACTTGAACTCGTCGGATGATTGAGGCCTCTACCAAGGCCTTTTCATCTTTCCAAAGTCGAAGCCAACCCGATTCAATACATGCAGGACCCTAAATCTGACATTCTGGCTCATATAGTGATGGCAGGTCCCTCCAGTGATGGTCAACTAAGTTTTTGAAAGAGTTCACAGATGTGGCCGAGACCACACTATCAGGCAGGTCGTTCCACGAGTCGACAATCCTGTGCGAAAGAAAGTTCCTCTCACGTTAAGTCGGTATTTGCTCTTATACAGCTTCATGGAGTGACCCATGAGTCGCGTTGTAGTGGCTTTAATGAACGTTGGGTGCTGAACGCTGTAGTACCCGTGCAGGTATTTGTAAACCTCAACTATGTCGCCGCGTAAGCGTCGGTGTTCCTGACAAGGTAGTTTCAGCGACCGCAGCCTCTCGGGGAAGGCTTGTCCCTAGTGATCCCAGGAGCTTCGTTGCCCGCCCTTGCACATCCTCAATATCCCTGCAAAGGGTTTTATGGTGTGCATGGCTGCCAAACACAATGTCCGTACTCCAGCAGTGAACGGACTAGACTTTTATACAGTTGTGCAAAGGTATGCTCAGTCAGATGGTCAAATGACCTGCCAACTACCTTGTTTGCTTTGGTTGTGCAATAGGCCACGTGCTCCTTGAAAACCAGGCTAGAGTTCAACATCACTCCCAAGTCCCTTTCCACCCCACTCTCCCTCAGTTCAAGCTGCTGTTCCTGTCCCTTGTTCATAAAATATTTTCTTTCTGATTTCTGTCTACCCAGCTTGACGCTACACTTCTCTGGGTGGAACTTCAGCAGCCATTTGTCAGACCAATCCTGAAGCCGGTGAAGCCGGTTCAAGTCTTCCTGAAGACACTCGGTGTCCTCTTTGGTATCAATTCTAGCAAATAGCTTAGTGTCGTCTGTAAACATGCGCACGTTCGTCTTGCTGCGGCAGGTCATTAATGTACACGACGAAGAGTATCAGACCAAGAACAGAGCCTTGAGGGATACCGCTGCAGACATCGGCTTCTTCCGACCTGTTTCCATTAACTACAACTGCTTGTTTTCTTCCAGATAAAAAGTCCCTCATCCACTCCAGCACCTTATCCCTCTGATCCCAAGTGCTGAAATCTTCGCCAGTAGCCGACGATGCGGAACAGAGTCGGATGCCTTCTGGTAATCCATGTAAATTACGTCAACCCTCCCGCCCTTGTCGACAGCCCTGGTCCAGATGTCCATAACATCGAGTAGCTGAGTGCTGCACGATCGACCTTAGTATCCTTAGTATTTGTTTGAGACGTAGCAGTCCCAAGCCACGATGGATCGCCGCCTCTGATTATCGTTCATCCGCCCTCATTTGGGCCACCCGATGCACGATGCTGTTGCTTGCTTCTCGCCGCTGGTAGTGTTGCAGGGGAGGTCGATCTAGGATTGTGTCCTGGAACACGTCCAGTTGTCTCTTGAAGGTCTCCAGGGTGAACTCCCCCTCTCTTAGATCCCTTGGTAGGGCGTTGAACAGTCTTGGCCCTGCCACGGAAAGTGATCCTTCCCGCAGGAGGGACTGAAATCTGACTGCGGATCTGTTACGTAGTGGGGAGATCTTGCACAGTCCCCCCCCTTCTCTCGTTGTGATATGTCTTAATCCTGAAAGTCTCGCTCTCGAAATTTGGCACCATTCCGGTTATCATTTTCCATGTGTACAGAATGACATATAACTCTCCCGTCTTCTCTGCAGTGAGTACAGGTTCAGTCGCTGTAACCTCTCCCAATAATTAAACTTCTCCATCCCTCTGATCCCTTGCGCCTAGTGTGAACGGGGTCCAGAGCTGGCAGCAGTATTCAAGGATAGGTATTACAAGGGCTCTGAAGAGTGTGATCATCGGTTTCGCTTCTCTCGTTCTGAACGTCCGCCAGATCCACACCATCTGTCGTCCACCTCTTGCGGTTATTGCCGGTATGTGATCACCAAAATTGACCTGATTGTTCATCAACACTCCTAGATCGCGAACGAGTCGCTTCTCTTCGATTTACTGGGACAAAACCATACTGACTTTCGCTAATCAGGTTATCACGCAACAGGTGTTGCAATATTTGTGACCTCACCAACTGCTCAATCACTTTACACATACTACAAGTGAGACTGACAGGTCTATAGTTGCTAGCCAATGCTCTGCTGCCCTTCTTCAAGACCGGTAAATCTGTTGCTTGCTTCCATTCGTTAGGTATTTTTCCGTCTACCAGTGAACGTGCAAATAAAAGTGAAACGGGTTCTGCTAGTTCTCTTGCCGCCGCCGCCAAAATGAGTGGGGGAAAACCATCAGAGCCCGGGGCCTTTCCTGCGTGTAGTCTGCTCAACAACCTGCAAACAGCATCCTCAATGATGTCAAAGTCCAATAACTAATCATCTAATTCATAGTCCGCTGTTTCAGGAATTGCCCGTCATCTTCTTTGGTAAACAGGCTCATGAAAAATTCACCGAAAATATCAGCCTTCTCCTGATATGAATCGGTTCTTGATCCGCCATCTTTCCTTAAGGCGGCCACGCCATTTCTTAACTTGGTTTTCGACTTGACGAAACTCCAACACGCCTTGGGATTTCTTTTTGCTTCATCCGCTACCCTCCTCTCCAGTTGCATTTGTGCTTTACGATATTCCTTCCTGGCTTTATTTTTCTCCTTTATGTACGCCAGGTAGTCGTGACCGTCCCTGGTCTCCTGTCACTTTCTAAACAACTTGAGCTTTCTCCTTACCGAGGCTAACACTCCCTTTGTCATCCAACTGTTTCTCTTGGATCCTTCTGCCCGTGTTGGAGTAGTAGAGCTAATTGCAAGATTTAGTCTTTCCCGGATTTTCTGCCAAGTTTCCTCGACCGACATGTCTCCCAGCTCCTCGCCAATTCACGCTCGCCAACTCTCTTCTGAGTGCACCGAGGTCCATTTTCTGATAAGGCGCTTAGTCTTGGGCCGTTGACGCCAGCCGCATGCCAGGGTCAGGATAAAAAAAACAATGATCACTTTTGCCTGGCCCACTAGTAGTAAAGATGTCCGATATCATGTCATCACGGTTTGTGAATATCAGATCTACTATGTTCTCTTTTTCTCGCTCTCTATATCTCGTTGGTTCCTTCTGATGTTGCAGTAAAAAGCAGTCCCTAACAGTCCTTAAAAATGACGTTGATATGTGTTGGGGTCCCGCCCGGCTTACCTCCCTCAACCAGTCAATCTCCGGAAAATTGAAGTCCCCCATTACCATCAGATGCGAAGCGCCTAGTCCAGAAATCTTCCTCACGAGTTCATTCAATTTCTCCGTGTTCTCCTGTGTAGAGTTAAGACTTCGATAGACAAGGTCTATCAACAGTTTGCTACCATCGTCCTGCTTACTCTCCACCAGGATGTATTCCTTGTATTTGCTATCAATGGCTTCGCAATGAGAAGGCCCCAACTCAGTCTTCACATACAAAGCCACTCCTCTTCCTTCGCTGCTCAAGTTAGGAAACAACTCAAATCGATCCAACGCCAGCTCACACTCTTCAGCAAATCTACTGTTCTTAGGATTAACCTCGACTATTCCAACAACGACGGGCCTGTGAATGCCGATCATCGCTTGCATCTCGTTTCGCTGGTTCATCAGTTGATCAGCATTCGTATACATGTATTATAGTTGCCAGTAGATTTTTCTTTTCTTTCACCTGAATCACGCTTAAAATTCGGCTCCTTCCCCTTGTTACATCCATTTACAGTTGAACTATTTTTCAGTGTTAGCGGTCCTATTTGGCGTCCCCTTGTGGGTACCTGCTAACATTCTCTATTTTGCCTCAGCGAAGGATCCTGTTGGCTTACTGGTCCCCGAATTTTGTGACTCCTGCCTCCGCCTCCTCAGTACCTCAAATAGTGCCGCTTCATCTACTCTCTCCTTGGGTGTGAGATCCCTGCGCATACCCAATCTAGTGAGGACAAGATCTCCGTTTTCTCCCTGCTCGCCAGCCCTTCCAGCTGCCTTTTTTGCTCTTAAAGCTGCAACCACCTCATTCCTACTTACTTCTGAATTGAAAGTTAGGCACAACGGTCGTACCTTCTCATCTCCCCCTGAATAAACTCCCAGTCGCCTTAGATCAATAGGGGTCTTCTGCTCCAACTCGATTGCCTTCAGCAGCTGTCCCACTCTTTTCTCATCTTCCTTCCTTCTGTCATTCATTGTTTTCTCTTTGTCCTCACCAAGACCGAAAACGAGGACATTTGTTTTCCTCCTTCCCCTGTCTTCCATTTCTGCTGGTTCCTCCTTTGTTGTAGCCCTGATCAAGCTTGCCACCTCATTCCGCTGTCCAGACGCGTTGCCAGTCGCGTGTACAACGAAATTTCTTTTACAGTCTCTATCATTGCAGGTGTAAACTTTCCGCTCGCCATCTCTTCCATCCTGCTATTACCTGGGCCACCCGGCTCTCCACCTCTGCAACTTTACCTGACAGCTTCTGCACTTCGGACTCCAGCTAGATAAGGCTTCTAAGAAACTTAGACGCCGGCTTATTACATTGCTTGGAGCAGAAATAGTGGAACAGTGGGTCAGTTTTTCCAGTATCATCACAAATTAAGTTATAGGCTTGGTCATCGATTTGCTCACAGCTACAGTGGTACCATACAAGGCAGATTTCACGTTGGAGCGCCTTATTTTTCACTAGAACTCTCAGTGAGCAAATTTCGCATTTGATCGTTCCAGGCGGAATGTCGCTTTTTCCCTGCCCCCTCCTTGCACCACTCCCTCCCTCACCACCAGCTACAATATCCGCCATCTTCCCCACCTCCAAAGCTATTCACTGATACTTATTGGATTCAGAATTACACTTCAGAGCAGGCTGAATATAACAAAAATTGAAAAACACCGATGAAGTCGGAGAATACCGGAATTGTGCTGAATAACCTGTCACTCCGCCCAGAAGCTCCCGATGAGGCGAGGAGGAAAGTACGGCAAATTCCACCCAGCACCCGATTAAATTCTACCCAGGGATTGGGGTAAAGATTTTACCCAAGGAATGGGAGAAAATTCCCACTCAGGGATTGGTAATGCTTGCTTGGAATGGTAATGCTTGCTTCAGAGTTTCAAAATTTTTCACATTTAGCAATTGGTCGCGATCAGATTACGTGAAATGGACAGCCACAGACGAGAACCAGCGACGCACAACCTCACTCCACCACGGCAGTAAAACGTGGTAAAGGGAACAGTGAAAATTCAGCGGTGCTCATGCTCATTGCGAGACATTGCCTCCTCGGAGAACGGTGGCATCAGATTCTCCCCTCTCGTACAAAGAAGTTACAGCGTTCTTCTGTGAATATTTGAGAAAAAAAGTGATGGCGGATATAATTACTGTGGAAAAAAATATGCTTAGAAAAGCATGGTCTGAACTGATACAAGTTGTAACAATGATCGATTATGCATTAAGAGACGTTTAATCATATCAAACAGTGAAAAATATTACCGAAAAAGATAGAATAAAGATCCAAAAAAATCTTCGTCAATACGTTACACAAATTTCCGTGTGTTGATGAAAAGCAGAATTCAAACACCAAAGGAAATAAATGATTGTCTAAAAAGACAAATATTTAATAATGAAAATTACCATCGTATTCATACTCTTGCTCCTGTGTGTGATGATTATGATGAAATTTTCAGCTATTTGGTGGGATCTAAACATGCAATAAAATCACAGCAAAAAGCTCCTCTTGTAGATCAAATGCTTTTTGGATATTTCCTACACCTTTTGTGCGAAAAACACTTTAACGAATATGTGTGTGGAAGGAAAAGATCTACCTTTAACAAGTGTTAGATGACCATATAGGCATCAGCATATCCTAAGCAAATCGACTTCGGCTGATTGGCAAACTCGGATGTCGGTTTCAAAAACTTACATACTCAACCCACTCTCTCCATCAACTTCTCATAACGCAAATGGAGATAACTGATTTATTCAAACATCACCCCCATCTTGCGAATGAGTGGAAATCGTAAGCCATCATAGCTTGAGCACTGTGAGCGCACTTGCGTACGGCGCTTGCATAACCAATTATTTCACTATTATTTGCGCGCAGTGATAGCATCCGGCTGCACTGCTCCTGCCCACGGTCAGCTCAAACCCACGATCCATGACCACTGATTACCAGACGTCGCATCTTCATCACAGTAAAGGTAAACCAAAAGGTAATTCCAAAAGGTAAACAGGAATCACAAATTTAAGCATCGAGTCACCACCCACATTCAGTATAAAGTTAAATCACAAATAACGTATTTTATTATCAATCCCCATTTATCAAGATCAATTCAAAAATTTTTTCAATGTATTTTTTACTTTTGCTATATAAAATGCGAGTTGATAAATCCTCTTATGTAAGTCATGCCTTTCACATTTAATGTGAAAAATATGGATAATGTTTAAAGTAAAATGAAGGCAAGTATTGTCAGCATGAATCATTGTGAAGTTTGTAACACAGTTGTCCGAGAGTAGGTCGCGGAAACAAGTCCTCATGTGTTTACCATCAGACCTAGTTAGCTATTGAGTCCACGGTGTCACTGAGACCTTGCCATGCAGCATATTTGTCACAAAGACACGTGATAAATCACGTGATCAAGACCTTAGTAGTGAGCGGAAGCGAAGCTTATATAAGGTCTAGCAACTTTAAGTGTCCCCCCTAGTAGCTGATAAGCACTCCGCGTTGTAGCGTGTCGGTAGAGTTCTCCGAACTTACGGTCGACGTCGTAGCTTATTCCTTTGTATCACAACTCTGTATAACCACCCCGCATACAAGATACGCTATCTGGCCTGATGTGTCTTAGTTGCAGCTGAGTGGTGCAGTTGTGAGAGACTCTGTCTCTCGCACCCAGCGCCCGGGTTCGAGTCCAACTGAGGACAAGTTCTACCGGGTAACTCAGCTCATGGTCAACTCAGCTATTCATCCAACTCTGGTTGATAAATGAGTACCTGGCTTGTCCAGGGTGCTGTGTAATGCAACCAAATGGTTCTGGCGGGTCAGCGAGCCAGTGATGGTCGTGAAACTACCAGTGGCACCGAGTGCCCGGAAAAACTGACCTATCACCCCCCCTCCCTAGTCGCCACTGCCAGGAGGGGCTATTACAACAACATCAACATGTGTCTTAATTATCCCTCGCTACCTTAGTCACGAAACCCAATCTTCAGGTAGAGCTTAATATAATGGGTTCAATGTCATGAGTGCGACCTCGGACACAGGTAGTTAAAAATCTAAAGAAACATATAGAAACTCAGAAGCATCGTAACGACATCATGCCACTGCCAGCCGCAGGCATGATGCCCCCTATACATGGGTTACAAATTGGTATTGTAAAAAAAATTATAGATGATCCTCAAAAAAGTAATCGCCTCTGGGTTCAATTACCTTTGATCCAAAAAGACGCCAAATCTGGTATTTGGTGTCGTTTGGCTTCATTTTATGCCAGCAACCAATCCAATTTTACCAATCCAACCAATTTTATGCCAGCAAGCAATAAACAATTCAATCATATCAAATGACTAATACAAAGACAGAATGCGTAATATGGAATCGCGAAGTTCAATATCTAAAAAGGCATGAGCAAAAAACAAACGCACATAGAAAACGTCTAAATAATAGTATATTAGCCACTTCTCTCTATTATTGTAATCTTTCATTTAGAAGTAGACGATATCGGAGTACATGAAGTACATGAAGATGAGCATTTTAGAAATAAATTTGGATGTTGGCACGGTGAAATTAAGAAAGCTGTTAATGATAAATGCCCAGAACATATGTATCATGATACAAGAACGATCGATCCGAAGTTATTTCTCAAGAATATAAGATCTGAAGTTATTCAAGTAATGAAGCAGTCAAAATTCGACAACATTATAGTTGAATTTACAAGTCTAGTCTTATAAATTCAAATTAGGTAGTGAGAAAATCTATACTACCGCTTGTTTTAATTCAAACTGGTATATAGAATTTTCAATGATTCACATAAATTTACATATAATTAAAGGACTATATGATAATCTGATGCATAGATAATCTGATAATCTGATGATGATCATAATCATCAAAAAATTTTGAAATATCTAGAAGCAGAAATAAAACGTATGTATGAACTATTAAATCAATATCCAAGAGAAATGTTCTTATCAGGTGAAAAATATCACGAATGCAGAAAAGCTACAGCAGGCGCAATTTTAAAATTAGAAATCCTAATTTTATTCCAGTGTTTTTGCATAACTTATCAAATTATTATTCACATCTGTTTAATAAAGAACTAGGTAAAATAAATGCTATGCAAGAAACAGATCAAAAATACCCAAGTTTCAAACAGACAATCAAAGCCGGGATGTATATATATAAAAAACTGGGAGAGAGCGAGACATAACAAGAGATTCAAGATTATTAGAAACTTTCGGAGTCGTGTCTCCACGTTGTATACATTATCAAAAAATTTTCCACAGCATGTGGAATTGAAAAGATATTTCTCTAATAATGAACAGTTTAAATTGAATAACTAAATAAATTAAACAGTGTAATGAATTTTAGTTTTAGAAATTTTGTAGCAGATGTTCTGGCAACATCAACCATGCAAAGTATTGGAGGACTTGTCTTACGATTTGGCCATTCGTTTATCCTTACTGAAGACAGCCGCTTGTGTTCTTGCTAGTGGTAAGCGTCTAGGTTCTCTGAATTGTAATAGAATAACTGAGAATATGTTTAGAATATTGTGTACTTATCTAGTTATTAGTGTTTAATTAATCTAATGAAATGCGTGTTTATATGTAGGAGAACTTCCCTCCTCTGTTCTACTCTAATAAGCTTGGACCAAGCCTAATGACCCAAACACCCAATTGGAAGTTGTCGTCAATGAATCAATAAACCCGTCTGTTCTAACATAACATAACATAGTGATGTCGGCGCTGAAGTGTAGGCCTGATGTGGCCTGTCGCCGATTCTTTTCATTTTCGTGCCTTGTTCATAGATCTAAACTCGTGTCACCGGATCTTTTCATGACTGACGATAGTTTGAAGTAGCTACTAGACTTCCACCGGGTTCGATAAGGAGCTAGGCATTTCAAATCTGAACATATATATGATATATTTTTCCATAGCTTTATCTAGTCTGTTCTTGAACGCGTTCATACTTGGAGCGCCAACGATATCATTGGGGAGGCTGTTCCAAATGTCGGTGATTCGAAGCGAGAAGAAATTTTGTCGCGTGGAGAAGTTGCAGCGCAATTTTTTTAGCTTATAACCGTGGCCCCTGGTGTTGGTTCTTGTTTCAAATTCTCGTAACCCTTCAGGGACCTTGTATAGACCATGAGTATACTTGTATACTTCAATGAGGTCCCCACGTCTAGGAAGAGGTAGGCGCGAGAACAAAGGCTTATTGTCCCGCGTGGGCCAGGGCGTGGGCGTTACCCTCGCGCGGCAACCCTCACTGACTCTACAAGTCCGCGTTATTTAAAAATGAAAACACTTTCACTTGTTTGGCTTGTTCATTCTATTTGCACTCACTTTTACTGACTTCACTGAACTGAACTGAAATTCGGATTATTCTCTGGCACGGATCATAAAAAAAAATCGAAAAGAGTTCCGAAAACGGCACAGTAAAAAGATTAAAAATTTAGAAATTTGGGTCCACGAGCACGAGCGTCCGCTCTCGACCACGGTTTAACGGAGACTGTCCACGGTTTAACGGAGTTGCCGTCAATGAATCAATAAACCCGTCTGTTCTAACCTGAACAAATAGAAATATTACAATGGTGGCCAGCATGGTTGTGGAATACTTAGATGAAGAGCTCAGTGTTACTGTGTTATGACTGTTACAGTGGGGAGATAAACTTGAAAGTCGTCATCTAATTTCAGTTCGAGGAAAAGGAACAAAGTTTTGAGCAATGGAGGAGTCAATGTTTATTCGTGACGGAAAGGAATTAGTTCTCAGTGACAGTGCCTTGTTGAAGTACGTGACTGAGCGGGTGAAGAGGGAGGAGGAGCGAATGAGGAGGGAAGAAGAGCGTCTAGAAAAGGAAGAGCGGCGAAGGAGAAGAGGCTGATCGAGAAGAAATACTGCTTGCACGAGAAGAAAAGAGAACACGAACTGCGTAAGGCGGAACTCGAGATGGAGAGGACGCGAATTGGGGACGCAGTATAGACCCCTACATAGCCCTTGCCCACAATTCAATATCTATTCCTTTCCGCTCGTAATCACGCTAGAGGGCATATTAGCCTGTGTGATTAAGTGCCTAAAGCCATAGGTGTCATTTCCTCTCCTGGATATGAATCAATCAGCCAGATAACATCATGCAAGCCACCGAAGCAACAGTCGTGGGCAAATAGCCAAACTGTTGCGTGCTTGTATTAAACACAGCCTGGCCTGTTCGCGGCTTTTGAAAATAAGCGCCCGACATAACCGCCGTTGCGTCACAGCCCCTGCTTCATGGCGCTCTACTCCACAGGCAAAAGCGCAAACCGCCGTCCCTATAACGCCATGCCCCGGCTCTCCCCCTTAGCAGCCAGCAGAAGGCTTTTCTCGTTGCCCGATCAGTAATGCGCCTGGCGCGATGGAGGGATCTAACCTAACATAACCTAACCTGGCGCACAACTGATCAGCAATTGAAGAAAGCCTTATGCCTGCGAAGGGGGAGAGCCGGGGCATGGCGTTATAAGGACGGCGGTTTGCGCTTCTGCCCGTGGAGTGCGGCGGGATTACGCCAGTCCTGCAAATAGCAAAGCAGGTTTACGGTGATCCGGCGTGGTCTGCGGCCAGTAAGGCTTACGGCGTGTGTAAGAAGTGATAGTATGGGGTAAAATTTTGTGGAGTAGGACCTGTTGACAATTGACTATTTGATTCATCAGGCTGTGGAGTGAGGTATAATGGTTGCTTAAAGTTGGTGTGGGGAGATGACTCAGTTACCTACAGTTTCTTGGGGTTATTGCATTATAGGGTAGGCGTTGGCGCCAGGGCTTGTTTACGAGCTAAATTTGTGGTGTAGGGCTGCACTCCCGCGAATTGAAGCAAGCGTGCCGAACCAGATCTCAGGAAATTCGAGAACCGACATTAAATTGAATCCTTTCAAGGAAGGAGAGGATGTAGCAGTGTTTTTGAGAACGTTTGAGAGAGTTAAGGAGGCCAATGGCTGGTCGGAAAGTGTTGCTATTCCTGCATTAATGAACGGTTTTGCCAATACTAAGGTTGGGGTGTTTTGGATACATTGCCACCTGGGTTACCATATGTTGAGGTAAGAGACCTGATTGTGCAGAGTTTTGGCTTCACTATATACGATTGCCAGCGGCGATTTCATGGTGCTCGTCAAGCAGAGGAATCATTTTCTCAGTACATTTTGTATCTCAAAGAAAATCTTTTAAAAAATGCAGACTCTTGCCAATATCGACGGTAATTTTGAAAAGTTACAAGAATTAGTGATTAAAGATCAATTGTTGCATTGTGTAGATAAAGGTCTCAGAGAATTTTTGAAGGAGAGAAATATCTTTCAGATTGCCTTAGAATAGATGAAGTCATTAAAATTGCTGACAATTATCAGGCTATTCACGGTAAGCAATCGAGCAAGTTGAAGATGAGTTTTTCAAATGCAGCTTTGACTGACCATTCTTCTGGTGAGCGTTATTCAGCTAAATCGTGTTTAGGACGTGGGAACAGAGCAGCAGAGCTCAAGGGTGGTGTTCATGCCGTTAAATGTTATAAATGTGGAGGACCGGGAAATTTTGCTAAGAACTGTTGGTCGAAACAGTGGGGATCGTCTTCAGATCAGAAGAAGAAAGATCCAACTGTGAATGTCAATTTTGCGATGAACAATAGTGTAAATTTCAGTGGTAATCTGCCACTTGTTCTGGGAACTTGCAATGGCCGAGATGTTAAAGTTTTGAGGGATACGGGATTAACAGCAGTTCTAGTAAGTTCTGATTTGATTGATCCGAGATCGGTTCTGGAAAATGAATCTGTGTGTCTCAAGTTTGCCGATGGAAGCAAGATGATGGCAAATAGAGCTCTCATTGATCTCGATTGTGTATTTTTTTCGGGCCGTACTTATGCCATTTGTGTACCTAAATTACCATTTGATGTAGTTGTAGGTAATGTTAAAGGAGCATCATGTGCATGTACTTCCAATGTATCAGCTGATGGTATTTCTAACAGTTTAAGTGTATCGGGCGAAAATGTTGCTTGTTACGTTCAGACGAGACATCAAACTCGCGCTGACGAACAACTTGAGGTGGTTCCGACTCGAGCCAGTCGACCAATACACATAGACATGAACACATTAACAACGGCTGAAAATGTGCAAATGCAGAAATCCGATCCCAAGCTGAAGATGTGTTTTCGTAAAGCTTTAGAAGATTCTACTGCTTTTCCCAAATTTAAAGTGCGTAACTATGTGTTAATGAGATTAAGCTTACGGAGCAGGCAAGCTAAAGATGTTGTTGAGCAAATTGTATTGCCATCATGCCTCATTACGAAAGTTATGACGTTGGCCCATGATACTGTCATGTCCGGTCATTTAGGAATTCGTGAAACGCTGTTGCGTGTGATGCAGCATTTCTATTGGCCAGGTGTGTATGAGGATGTGTCAAGATTTTGTAGATCGTGTGGCGTATGTCAGCGAAACTCTATTGGTAAGCCTTCCAAAGTGCCTTAAATTAATTTACCTGTTGTAGGCACGCCTTTTTAAAGAGTCGCGATAGATTTAATTGGACCATTGACCAAGTCGAGAAAAGGCAACCGGTTTGCATTAGTTTCCATTGATCTTGCTACGAAGCACCCTAATGCAGATCCTCTCAAGCGGATCGACAGCGATACTATTGCAGAGGCTCTACTCGAAATTACTCTAGAGTGGGACTTCCGAAAGAGATACTCCATGACCAAGGGACCCAGATCATGTCAGCAGTTATGCGGAAATTTAATCAGTTGCTTCAAATCAAGAGTATCCACACAATGACTTACAATCCACGGTGCAATGGGTCCTGTGAGAATTTTAACAAATCATTAATACAGATGTTGAAAAAAATTACTGAAGAACAGCCCGAAGATTGGGACCGTTATTTGCAGCCATTATTATTCGCTTACAGAGAAGTTCCACAGTTGTCGACCGATTTTGCACCGTTTGAACTCTTGTTTGGGCACGAAGTGAGAGGACCATTATTTTTGATCAAGGAAAAATTTTGTGTAATTCGACGGATGAAGAATAGCTTTTCGTGACGTCTTATGTGATGCAGATGAGGCAAAGAGTGAAGGAGTTCATGAAACTAGCCAACAACAATGAGCAAAGAAGAAAGAGAAGTTCTATTATGACCGAACGTGTCGCAAGCGAAATTTTAAAGTTGGTGATGAAGTGTTGCTGCTGCTACCAATGTCAACCAGTAAACTCCAAACTGAGTGGAAAGGTCCGTTTCTTGCTGTGAGAAGACTCAAGAAAGTGGACTACGTCATAAGAGTTGGATCGAATGAGCGTACTTACCACATAAATATGCTCAAGCCATTCAGAACTCGAGAAGTACCGAGCCAGGTGGAAAAAGTGGAGGTCAGTCAATTAGCTGACACGACAGTTGGATGGGAACCTAACATATCTAATGAATTGACAGTGGAACAGAAGGCACAGATTCAAATCCTTCTAGACAAAGAGAAAGCTGTGTTTAGTTCAGTTCCTGTACAAATTGTTGGACTAAAATATCGTATTTCTGTAGATACAGAGAAGCCGATAAGGCCACTTCCTTATAGGGTGCCGTTTCATCTCAAAGCTCAATTCAAGAAGAGTTTGAGAAATGTCAACGCCAGGGCATCATAAGAAAATCAACCAGTGAGTGGGCGTCTCCGATGGGGTTGGTGCGCAATGCTGATTATTACGGCTCGAAAAGACATTACGGCTCGCTATAGACTTCCGGAAACTTAATCCACATGTTAACGTCGACAACTATTCGATGCCAGAGCGAGAGGCCGTCATTGAAAAACTCAGCGAAGCAAAATTTGTCTTAATTAGATTTAACGAAAGCGTACTTCCAAATACCATTGGAAGAGAGTTCTAAGCAGTTCACATCATTTGTTACAGAGTTCGGACAATTTGAATTTAATTGTGTACCTTTTGGAATTAGATTTGCTAGTGGTCTGTGTAACCGTGTGTTGAAAGAAATATTAAGAGACCGTTCAAAATTTGTAAGTAGTTTCGTAGATGACTTAGTTATTTTCAGTAGAGATTTTAAATCTCATTTGGTTCATGTCCAGAGTGTTTTGCGAAAGCTAAAAGCTGCAGGAATAATGTTAAATATTGCAAAATGCGATTTTGGACAGACAAAGGTGAAAATTTTGGGTTTCATCGTGGGCAATGGTGAAATAAAGCCAGATCCTGCTAAGGTGGAAGCTGTCAGGAAATTCCCGAAGCCAGTTAGGAAAAAGGAATTGAATAAAAAAAATTAAATTGAAATTGAAAATTAAATTGAAATGATACCTAGTGGGGCAACGGGCCCATGCGTGTCACGGGGCAAAGCGCCCATGGTGAATTGTCTTATGTTATCCATCATTAGATTTGTCTCAATGACCTTTTCAAAACTATGGCTAGCTTTTTGAATTACATATTACACTTCATTTTGCATGATTTTCTGATTTGCCGCCTCAAGGTAGCAGGTTTAGTTTCTAGTTATGTGTATTTATGACCCCTTATCGAGTTATTGACTCTTGCCTTGCCAAAAGTTGATTTTAGTCAACACCAATGAGCCAAAAGTTGATGAGTTTTTATGGTGTTGGCTGAAATCACTATTAGGGACGAATTCTCTGCGCAAAATATCTGGATTATGGACGCAACTGGAACGAAGTTTCTTTCTGATCAACTAATAATTTTTCTAGTCAAGGATACTTTTTTCTCATGTCAAGGACGAATTTTTTATCGCAAGGATATTTTTCAAGTCAAGGATATATATTTTTATGTCAATGAAATATTTTATTTCGCGTTACTGATAGGTTTTTTAAGCCACGAGTATATTTTTTTCAAGTTAAGGATATGATTTTTTGAGTTGTTAAAAAATGTATGAATGTCATATTTTTTATTACATTTTCTTATTTTTAACTGTAAAGTGTTGTTTTTATCATTTTTAAACGAAAACTATGCAATTGTGGTAAACGGACCAAGGGTGGGCGCCTTGCTCCAAGCCCATGAGCCCATTGCCCCAGGGGTGGGGCTATAGTATAGTATAGTATCTTCGACATTGAAGAATAGGCCTGTCGACGATTTTTGTACTTTTCTTGACTAGACTGGTCTTTTGATCAAATATTTTCAACGGACGGCAGATTTAAAATCGCTTCTAGGTTTCAGTTGTTCCGTAGGATACGAGGCATTTTAAGACTAAACATATGCTCCTGCATGGCCTTGTCTAATCTGTTCTTGAACGCGTTCATACTCGGAGCGTCAACAATATCTTCAGAGAGGATGTTCCAAATGTCGGTGACTCGAAACAAGAAGAAATGTGTCGCGTGGATAAGTTGCACCGCAGTATTTTTAGTTAGTTTATAGCTGTGGCCCCTGGTGTTGGTTCTTGTTTCAAATTCTAGTAATCCTTCTGTGACCTTGTACAAACCATGAGTATACTTGTATACTTCAATGAGGTCACCACGCAGGCGACGATAAAGAAGACTAGGAAGCTTCATAATCTTCAATCTTAATTCATAAGACTTGCCCTTTAAGCCTGGAATTATCATTGGCTTGCTGCACGTTTTTGAACACTCTCAACTAAATTTTTGTATTTTTCAAGTCTCGGTGACCACACAACGTTTCCAAAACTCCAGGTTCGGGCGCACGACATAGGTGAACAACAGCATCATCGTTTCTATATCTAGGTACTCGTAGGAGCGTCTGATCAGCCCAAACAGGTTATTGGATTTATTAACTTGCGTATCAATATGCCTAGAAAATTTTAGCTCCTTGTCGATCCAAACTCCAAGATCTTTTTCCACGCAAGACTTCTCAATCATAACCCTCTCGTTGCAACCGTGTCTTCTCATGCTGTAAGCTTGCTGTTCATTGTTCTTACCGAGGTGCAGTACTTTACACTTATCAGCATTGAAACACAGCTGCCGCGCATCAGCCCAGTTAACTAAACTATCAAGATCATTTTGCAGTTGCATTTTCTTTGACGCAACCTTAACTGTATTATAAACTTTTGTCATCGGCATACATGGAGCACACGCTTGACACTACTTCTGGTAGATCGTTTATAAACTCGACAAACAAAACAGGCCCAAGAACGCTTCCTTGCGGTACGCCACTGCGCACAGTTACCCAGTCTGATACGGTTCCGTTAATGCTGACACGTTGTCTTCTGCCTACTTGGAAATTCCAGATCCATGGGAGTACATTTCCCTCTATTCCCAAAGAATTCACTTGACGTAATAGTCGCTCATGCGGAACACTATCAAATGCCTTGGCAAAATCGAGGTACAGTGCATCCACTGGCTACCTTTCGTCCAGTAGGCGAGTCCAATCATTCAAGGTAGACAGGAGATTAGTGATGCATGATCTGCCAGCAATAAAGCCATGCTGACAGTCTGATAGAAGATGGTTAACAGTCAAGTGATCGATAATCCTATCCCTCATAACCGATTCCATCACCTTACACACAACACTAGTGAAACTTACAGGACGGTAGTTACCGGGGTTACTTCTGTATCGCGTTGGCTTCTTTCCAGTCGGCCGGCAAAGTCCCTTCGATCAAGGTTTTTCGAAAGAATACTGTTAAAGGGCCTGCCAGGACGGTTGCTAATTCGTTGAGCAATCTATTGTGGAAACCGTCTGATCTAGATGACTTGTTGGGATTCAGGGAGACCAAGCGCTTAAGAACCTCCTCTTAATGTATCTCAAAATTAGTTAACTTCGAGCCCACTGCATGGTCGCTCCTCAATAGCTGGAATACTGTTCAAGTCCTCATCTGTGAAGACGTTGCTAAAGAACTGATTTAGAACATTGGCCTTGCCCTCCTCAGAAGATATCTTCCGTTGATCTACATTCAAATCAGCAATACCGTCCCTTGTCTTACACTTCAAACTAGCATACAAGAAGAAGGCTTTCGGGTTCTTTTTAGAGTTTTTTGGCAACGTCTTTTTCAAAATTTTTGAATTCGGTGCGACAAGCTTTCTTAGCTTGATTTCGAGCTCTTGCATACAAGTTATACTCAGCATCGCTACGAGTTCGTAAATAACGCTTGTAGGCTTCCTTCTTTGCCTTTAGCTTTGCTTTGACCGTATTGTTCATCCACTGTGTTTTTCTGACTCCACCGAGCTTTATCTTAGGTACACACGCATCAACTGCAGACATAACTATGTTCTTGATGAATGACCAAGACTCCGCCACATTCATCTCCATAATACAGTCCGAGATGTTAGTTGCACTCACTGGTTCACGAAGTTTAACATAGTCGCCTTTCCCAAAGTTGAAACGTTCACGCTTCCGAGGCGTCTTTTCTGTATAGCACTTGATACTGAAAAACAATGACTGGTGGTGACTTTTGCCAACGGAGCCTCGTGGCGAAGCTCTTCTACCATTGATTCTTCACAAGTAAACACTAGATCTAGGGTATTTGTAGTCTGATTACCTCTAAAATGGGTTGGCTTTGTGATGTGCTGGTATTAAAATGAGTCTCTCGCAGACTCCATGAACAAGGATGAAGGTGATTCTCATCCCTTGGAGAGGATTCATGTGCCCATTCTACTTCTAGATGGCTAAAGTCATCAACTATTAACGTATGCGACCTGCTGAAAGTCATGCTTGGGAGAAGACTGTTCCGTACTTTATCATTATCAGAGGAACTGTTAGGTGATCTATTCAGGACACCTATTAGGAGGCTATCCCTACTTTTAGAGAAAGCTCACACCACACTGATTCTCTAGCTGATTGGTGCTCTGCTGATAACTTAACTTGTTGGGCCCATAAAAGGTTCTAACCCACATAGCTACACCTCTACTACACTGCTCTTCGTTTAAATTATGAAAGCAATGAAAACCTGGCAAATGAAATTCAACTGGTAAAATTTTCCCCCCGTGATTTTTAGGAAGCGTCTCTGTAATACAAACAATGTCTATACACTCGTTTCCGATCACAGTTAACAGTTTATTTCTTTTGTTTAAAACGGAATCAGTGTTGGTGTAGAAACATGTCAAAACTTTTTGTGCACTTCCATCTTGATGTATGAGTAAACTTTTTACCTTATTTACAGAACTGGATTTATATACATGATTTCCACTATTTAATTGTCCTCCATCTCCCCTGACTGTCGGCGAGCGGACGGAGTCCTCGTGAGATCTTGAATGTTGTTGACATGATTTTCCGTGCTGCGTCTTTTTCGCTCCTGCCATTTTTTGCGGAAATCCGCCCTCTCTAAAGAGGTGGAATCCATCTTCACAAAAAAAAAAAAACAGATTTTTAAATTCAACAGTTTCTCCTAATTTTTTCGCTGCTTTCAGCACGCTCCAAACCTGGTCCGGATCCTTCACAGTCACCAAAAGAGGTCTACAGGCGTTAACAGCAGCATTCTTGGAGCGCAACCTCTTGTACGATGCAATATCAACCGGTGTGCTTAGTGCTTTACTACAACAGTCTGCCATATACTTGTTGTCGGCCACCACTCGTTCGTTCGTCTCACATGCCGTGCTTTCGGGTATGCCGAACCAAACAAGGTTACACTTCCTACGTTCTCTGTCTGTTAATTCGCGGGAGTTTTCGCTAGCAATTTCGGCTATGACAACGTTGTGTTTCTTTAAATCCATCTTTTCCAAATTTTCTGTATTTTTCGTTGAGCTCTCTCTTCGATCAGCTGTTTGCGCAACGAGCTCAGTTCATTACTCAAAGAGCCATCTAAATTACTCAACGTGCTCATCTCTTTCCGATAATGATTTTCATTTCGGCTCGAAATGCTGCGAACAGAGCGAACCACTTCTCTTCCATCTGCTTCTCGCTTTTCCTGGCACTGAGAGTCGGTTTCTCGCAGTCGCTACAGAACCAGTGAAACGACTCTGTTTTTTTGTAGGAAAGAATATTCTTCAGAGCTCAGCTTCGCGCAACTAATGCAAATGAAATCCTCACAGTGTTCACAGATGACCACCTGATCTTCTCTCAACGAGGTCTCTTCGCACAACTTGCAAGCATCTTCAACTACGCATTGCGATCTTCTGTTCGATTTATTCGGTGCATTTTTCGAAGAACCGCATTCCTTCTTAACAATCTTGTTTACTTTCTTCCCAGCCATCGAAATATCTTCTTTCTTAATTGTTTATTGATTTCTGGGTTCCTTCACTGAGATTTAGCTAGGGTCTCTCACAGCAATAAATCCCCGGAAACAATAAATTACCGGAAACAAGCCTATTTAGCACAACCGCCCGCTGGTAGTAAAGTTCCGGAAGTCCAGCACAGCCGCCCGACGGTAATAAAGTTCCGGAAGTACAGCACAACCACCCGACGGTAATAAAGTTACGGAAGCGATTCAAAGCAGGAAACAAATCGGTCAGGCTCCTGGAGCGACTACACAGCACGTCTGATCTCCACCGCGTCTCAATCTGAACTCGGCATTCATGTATGATGAGATTGAACATCACAACTCGGCATTCATTGCCGAGATCAATCTGAACTCGGCAATGGGCACATTTGACACTTTTTACAAATTAGTGTTTCATTAAAAATTGAAAGATTCTATAGGCGTCTAATTCACATCATACATTCCTCATTAGTTGTACCTTTAAACAAAACAAAGAACCACCTCGTATCAATTAAAATTTCATACAAAATTTAGTTTAAAAAGGGGGTGGGCGCGTGCCCTATGTTGCCCTATCCATACGATTACATAGATACGTACCTGTGATAAAATGAATTGAATTAGTTTACCATCGAGGGAAGAATTCTTTAACAAATTAAATGTAAAACATGTATCAGATAAAGAATATGAGCATGCTAAAGAGGTTTGGGATGTATTCGAATGCAAAACATTCGACGACTATCATAATCTCTATCTCAAAGTTGATAACTTGTTATTGAGTGAAGGATTTGAAAACTTCTGAAATAACTGTTTGAAAACATGTGAATTAGATCTAGCTAACTATTTCACAGCTCCGGGCCTATCCTTTGATGCTCGAATAAAGATTACAGAATTAGACTTCCTAAACGATCCTTATTTGATACTCTCCATTGAGAAAGGTGTTGGAGGTGGTGTTTCAATGATATATACAAGGTATGCTATAAAAAATAACCAATATATTCCCGAAAGTTATGATCCCAAAAACTGAGTAGTTAGATATCATACATGGACGCAAATAATTTATATGGATGGGCAATGTCACAGAGCCTACCAACAGGAAACTTTAGATGGTTGACAAAAAATGAACAACCATTCGAAGATACTGAAGGCTACATTCTAGAAGTTGACTTTAGCTATCCAAAAAAACTGATAACAATCATAATTACCAATGGCTCGTGAATACCACTAGCTCCTGAAAATATTCAAATATGCAAGCAATACTTTTGCAGTTAAATATTGCACTGGAGTAAAATATGACTAGCCTATATCAATGTATTAGTATAGTATAGTAGTATAGTATAATATTTTCGGCATTAAATAAATAGGCCTGGATAGGCCTGTCGCCGATTCTTGTACTTTTCTTGACTATACTGGCCTTACGGACGATAGATTTAAAATCGCTTCTAGATATCAGATGTTCCGTAGGGTACGAGGCATTTTAAGACTGAACATATGCTCATGCATGGCCTTGTCTAGTCTGTTCTTGAACGCGTTCATACTCGGAGCGTCAACAATATCTTCAGGGAGGCTGTTCCACATGTCAGTGACTCGAAGCGAGAAGAAATGTTATC
>NW_025943165.1:0-24332 GCF_000764305.2 Hyalella azteca | reverse complement strand
AAGACTGTTCAGTACTTGATCGTTATCAGAGGAACTGTTGGGTGATCTATACAGGACACCTATAAGGAGGCTATCCCTGCTTTTTAAAGAAAGCTCACACCACACTGATTCTCTAGCTGATTGGTGCTCTGCTGATAACTTAACTTGTTGGGCCCCATAAAAGGTTCTAACCCACAGACCTACACCTCTACTTTACTGCTCTTCGTTTAAATTATGAAAGCAATCAAAACCTGGCAACTGAAATTCAACTGGTAAAATTTTTCCCCCGTGATTTTTGGGGAGTGTCTCTGTAATACAAATAATGTCTATACACTCGTTTTCGATCACAGTTAACAGTTCATTTCTTTTGTTCAAAACGGAATCCGAGTTCGTGTAGAAACATTTCAAAACTTTTTGTGCACTTCCATCTTGATGTATGAATAAACTTTTTAGCTTATTTACAGAACTGGATTTATATACATGATTTCCACTATTTAATTGTCTTCCATCTCTCGTGGCTGTCGGCGAGCGGTCGGAGTCCTCGTGAGATCTTGAATGGTGTTGACATGATTTTCCGTGTTTCCGCGTCTGTTTCGCTCCTGCCATTTCTTGCGGAACTCCGGCCTCTCTAAAGGGGTGGAATCCTTTTTCACAAAAACAGACTTGAATTCAACAGTTTCTCCTAATTTTTTCGCTGCTTTCAGCACGCTCCAAACCTGGGCCGGATCCTTCACAGTCACCTATAGAGGTCTGCATGCGTTAGTAGCAGCATTCTTGGAGCGCAGCCTCTTGCACGATGCAGTATCAACCGGCGTGCTTAGTGCTTTACTACAACAGTCTGCCACATACTTATTGTTGGCCATAGACTGGAAGATAGAGACGAGAATGGCTGAGTTATCGGGCGTAAATAGGAGTTTGATATAAATTCCTGAGTTTATGCTGTCAATTGACCAGGACCGGTAACCGACTCTCACATCGTGAAATAGTTTTGCTATTTATTTCGATCTTTGCATGAAAATCTCGCTAACCATGGCTCTTCCTACATGACCGGATAAAATAATAAGAATAACTGTTATGGCCTCAATGAAAGTGGTGCGTTAGCCTTGGTAACGGTGTTGAAAGCCTAGTGAGCGTCTATCGGACGGATGTGTTGCGTGTCTACTCGCATTTACAACGCTCAGTTGTGCATGTTACTCCAGCGCTGGCTTGGGGCAGCTATTCCTTTCATGTCTCACTCGAGTAAGGGCAGTGGTGGGCACAGTTCCGCTAATCCGCTAACCGCTAATTAGCGAAGCTAACTTTTTCCTTATCGGATTAGCTGTTCAGCTAACTTTGAGAACCTTTAGCGGACCAATTAGCTTCCGCTAAATTTAGTTCCGCTAACTGGAAGTCCGCTAAAAATGTTTAAAAATCTCTGATATAATGCTAAGTATCGTAAGCCATGTACCACGCCCACACCTATACTGCAGTCCTCTGGTGGACGCAATGCTGGCAGGCATCACGAAAAGGTTTGGGCCCCTCCTAGAAGACAAGGAGTGCCAGCTGGCAGCGGCCTACCACCCTAAGTTTCGCCTGTTCTGGCAGGAAAAGCATAATCACAGCCATCTCAGCAGGGTACAGAAGGCCATGGAGACCGCCGTGGAGACAGCCCTGAGGGAGACCGTTGAGGAGGGCAGCAGCACCACCAGCAATGACGAGGATGGGGAAGATGTTCGAAGGAGGAATTGACTGACGTTGCCTTCTTGGGCGAGCAGGTGTTGATGAACCTTTTCGTTGAGTACAACACAGCCATCCCATCCAGTGCTGCAGCTGGGCGCCTGTTTTCCATAGGCAAGGACATCTTGAGTGCCAAGAGAGCCACCCTGTCAGATGCCAACTTTGAGAGGCTGATGTTCATGAAGGGCAACAATCATCACCTCGAGGAGATGAAGGCGAAGAGCAAGCCAGAGTAAAAGGATTGTGTAACCCTGGTGTAACCTTAATATTTCTTATTCGTTTAATAAACTGTATGTTGAATGTCAACTACTGCCTAATTTCATTTGTTCATTTAATTATTTATGTTACGTACATCTTGATCATCATCTGATCTTGGCATGCTACATCTTTTTGGAAAGCTCCTTTTCAAGGCTGAAAGTTCAGCTATCTAGGCCTGTTTTTCAGAGTTCCTCCCCCCCCAAAAAAAAAATTAAGCGAAATCTAAATTTATATATTAAAAGTTAGCGGTTAGCGGCAAATTCCGCTACATTTTTTGGTGATTTATCGGTTTAGCGTTATCGAAGTTAACTTTTCAGTTAGCGGATTAGCGGTTATCGAAGCTAACTTTTAGGTTAGCTGTGCCCACCACTGAGTAAGGGTATCAGTAGTGGCAGCTCTGTCTGTAAGCAATATATGTCATTATCATCCAGGTTCTGGAGAGTATTTAAACAATTTATATCAATTATATATCCCACAGAAGTATTTTTCCGACAGCCGCTTTAGTTTAAGCTCTGAGTTCTCGGTTAATAAGTGCTCGGTCAATCGGGGTAAATAGTCGTTAACCCATGATTTTGATGGTCAAGATTCGGGGTAAATGGTAAGGTTTTTGATCGGAATGCAGTGCTCGAATTTTTTATGGTCATGATTCTAAATAAAATTGTGGGTAAATGACCAGGTTCTTTTCGGGGTAATCGGTCAATTTTGATGGGTAATAGTATTCGGGGTAAGAATGTGAGTAAATGACCAAGTTTCCGGGATTAAGATTTTGGGTAAATGATCGGTACCCTGTTAAGCTGTTTAGACAAACTGTTGTGATAGGCTCACTCCTCTACTACTGAAATCATTCTGATATTCGAAGAATGCATCGCCGATAATATTGAAATCGCAGCCTGTACCAAATCCAGCAGTATTCCAAGTAATTTCTGGGAAAACATTTGGATTTGGCGTGATACATACATGAATCTGGGTGGCACTTGATCAGTGCGAGTCTTATCTTCTAAAATATGAGTTAAATTATAAAAAATTCATAAGAATAATTGAATAAACTTTAGACGCACCCTTACAATTACTGTGCGTGTCTAAATTACTATGCAGGTAATTACTGTGCAAAGAAATGAACGGATTCAGGATACGGGGTAATCTTGAAACTGCATGGGATAGAACCCCACCTTAGAATGGAGGGTGGTGATCTAGTAGCTGGTGCAGACACCCAACTTCAAATAATAAATGTTGTCGCATTTAGCACAGAGTCACTTCATGAATTTTAAATATGGAATATTGTGCAGATGTGTATCATCTAGGTTTAAGGTTCTAATTCATTTATAAAGAACTATTTAAGGTTAGAATTAAATGTCATTCCTCATGTCAACCTCATTCCGACTTCAAGGACTTTGTCACAAGAACGCGAGTATTTTATTTTCTGATATCACAAACAAAATTAATTTGAGTAATATATTTATAATTGTGTAATTCCAGTTGTATTTATACTTGTTACACTGTATAACTTGTTTATACAGGGTTCGGTAGTCAGACTGAAGAAATAACTGAATGTTAACTCTTGTCGTACCTCAATATGAGCCTTTAAATTAGTCGTACGATTTATATTAAATAGAAACTAACCCAAAATAAGTGAAACCAACGTCAGATAAGTGCTGCTGCGACACAAGGAGCAGGAACTGAACTTAGGATGAAGGCCGATGACTTGTGGTCGATAGCTTCGAGACTCACCTCGGAATGGGGGATATTGTGACAGGGTTTACAGATTCGCTCGTGGAATGGGATTGCGTGTTTGCTGTCAAGCATCTTGATGAGTTCCTCTTTGGTCTTGGGAGGAAGCGAGTTTTCTTCCACCTCGAAGATGGGGAACACATACACCCGTGGCTGAGTCGTGTTCGACACGTCAGGTTTCTTTAGCATTTCGAGAAATTCTGTTCAGTAAGTTATAAAATACGTTACCTGAGAATATGGCATTTTAAGCGAGGGGAAAAATTTAATGTTGTGCTCGGCTACTTTTTTATGATTTGATTTTGCATTTAATACGGTTATTATGATAGCATTAAGTGGCCATTGAAATAAACTGTGAATAATGATCAGGATGAAATGTAGCAAATAGAACTAATGAGTTCACGAAAATCGGTGAGATCATGACGAACCTTGAATGCATTTGAAGGAAGATGCCAGCTGGTTTCATAACCAACGGGATTTATTGGAGGCAAACACGAAACTACTTCAATAAAAACAATTTAAATTATTCTTTTCCTGACTGATAGATTTTACACTTTAGTAACAATAACGCAAAGTTTCAATGAAAATAAAGAACATCACACCATTTTTGGAAAGGTACGCAATTAATAATGAAAATGTAACACAAATTTCAGTCGGCGATAAATAATAACCTGGAATAAAATTCACGGAAGGGTATAGCTCGATGTCTGAAGGGAAGACGAAGTATGTGGTTGCCATACTGCGGGCAACGTTCCTTGCAACATTGATGGGGTATACAAGTCCCTTCTGCCGTCGATACGAGGTGACGTTCATCCAATTGGGCGGGTCCGCACTACAATTCATCTTTCGGCCCATTAACTCCTCCGTCGTCGGTATCTGTAATTACTAATAGTCAGCAGCAGCAAAAATTACGTCAAAAATTAGAGAATTAGAACTATTGGAGGTACTTCAACAGTAGTATGGCCCGACATAATCCGACCGACGGTAGCTGAAGCCCTTCTCCACGGATTGGACTCCATCTATCCATCTAATAACTGCCTGATTTTCTAAGCTTTAGATTGATTCGGAATTATTTTCGCGGTTCCAAAATTTCTTGTATCCTATTTATGTGTATCATGTACTTATTTCCATCACAATTTCTGTATTCAATGCTTCCAGTAACTTAAAAAAGAATGTTGTTACATTCGAAACGTCGTTCATAAATTCATACTACTCCCTTGAACCTGCATTTTGATCAACTAATGTCATCTGAAGAATATTGTTCGACCCTGAAAATTTAAATTGACGAATTCTCTGGCCATTAACGACCCGTGTTAAAACAATATATATATATATATATTAGCTTCTTGTTAGTTTTTTCAGTAAGTCGTAGTAAATTCTTCGTAGGTGTTATTAATTATTACCGATAAAAATTAAATTACCGATAAACATTTTTAATATTGAACGACGTTTCGAATGTACAACATTCATTTTCAAGTTAAAGACGCATTGAGTAACGAAACTTGGGTTAACATATGTACGAAATCAAGTAAATTGGATACCATTCAAATAATGCTAAAATTTCGTAAACGTGATAACTACAGGAAGATTTTACAAGCGCAAAAACTACTCGGAAAACAATCTCAAAGTTCGGACGAAGCCGGTGGTTTGAAGGTTGATAGCTGGAGTCCTCTCCTTAATGATGAGGGCCTCAGCTATCGCCAGTCGTATAGGATCGGAGCATCGCATAACTATACTGGTGCATTCTTCCAATATCGGGCGAGTTATGGTCTCGTTGTGGGCCTCCTTCAAGTGATTCCTTGGTCCTCCGGACTAAAGGTGGCAGGTGAGACGTCGGCTTAGAGTCGTGGTTGTGAGCCCGATGAAGTCCATATTAGGAAGAAGTCTACAACCTTCTTATTTGCAAGAAAATTTATAGACTACATTGGTCTCTTGGAGAGGTCCTGTTCTTATGCAAGGGTTATTGTTCATGACAAGATTCCGAATTTTCATGTTTCTATAGTAGATCAGCAGTTTAATTTTGTTGTTATTTGAGTTGTTCACGATGTTGTTGTGAACGATAGATTTGATGATCCGCTCATCTGCTTTATATAGCCACTGGTCATTTGGTTCTGGTAGTAGATACTAGATAGTAGTAAAATTTTCATTTTGTTTCAGTCCTTATTGTTTTGATCGGAGTCTTGAGATTTCTTCATCGATGGTACTATTTGTAAAGCCATTGTTGACAAGGATTTGTTTACAATTTCTCAGTTCGGTATTTAAATCACCTTCAGTTGAGCAGGTCTTGAAAGCTCTATGGATGAGGCGTGTATTGCGCTCTTTTTGTAGCGTTCCGGGCATTCGCTGGCAGCGTTCAGGTCCCTTCCGATATCTGTTGGTTTCCGATATACTTTTGTGACAACTGAATTATCTTTAACTTCCAATACATCCAAAAAAGGCAAAGTGCGATTTTATCCGAGCTCATAAGTAAACTTCAAGACTGAATTCAGTTCGAAGGCTATACGCAGTTTTATTTTTTGAGATGTTCTTCATCACGAACAACGACGGAGATGTCGTCGACATATCTGCAGTACAGTTCAGGCTTGATCTGTCCATCTGACAAAACTCTATTTTCAATTTCGCACATGTAGTATTCTGCGAAGGTGGGACCAAGAGTCGTATATTTTGATTTATACTGCCCATGGTAGCGCCGTTAGTTTGTCGGTAAATTTTGTTGTCGGGAGTCCGGAAAGGTGATTCGCAAGTGCACAGTCGAAGGTCAAGGAGAATTTTCTTCGGTATCGGTGGAGCCGGCAAAGAAGTCCCCTCCAAAACAAGATGATCGGTAATAAATTCGTGCCAATAAGTTTTGTTTGCTTTTGAACATATATAGAGTTCACTGATTCTGCGCAATCATACAATGGGTATGGTAATTTATTCCTTCAGATGATGGAAGACCGAACTTTAATTTTGTAGACCAAGTCAAAAATTTTTGTTAAAAATTGCAAAATGTTATTACTTATTACATATATTTGATTTTTGCCATCTTTTACTATATGAACAATTTTAAAAACTTAAAACGACATAGATGGTCTTTGAGGTCATCCAATTTAAACCTACACATTCGAGTAGAGAACGAAAAGTCATTGAGTGAGAATGCTGATGTGACTAATTATGTAACAACTCAATGGAGCAAAAGCGAGGAAAATAGAACGAACAAGACACGAGGAAAGCACTGAGATACTTATAATGCGCTGCTTTAACACTAAAGTAAACTATTAAAAGCAGAGAGAACGACGGGAGAGCGTCGCGCGCTCGCCGACCTGGGCCTATACTTTCAAAACTCGCTAAGTGAACGCAAGTACTTCCGCGCTATTTTCTTGTCTATGATTGGTGGATTTGGCTTGAAGGGCCGTCAATGATTGGCTGATGAACTTACGATCTCTTAACTTTTTTTGAAAGTATAGGCCCAGGCATACTTAAGTTAGTGGCCGCTACTTTTTCGATACCCGATGTATTTTTATAGCGCTCCTATTTCAAATTTCAAAAATAAGACTTGCGCACCATTTGTAATGTAATAGTTTAAATGTGACTGTCATTAATTCACATTTATTTACTTGAGAATTTCTATGATAACAAAAAAATCTGGCTTGCCGATAAGTATTTTCAGACCTTCTCAGGGATATAATCTGTGTGATAGATAAGGTGGAAAGCCACGTATTTCCTGATGCTCTCTGTCCTGCAGTCTCTGAGGTACATGATGATTGATGTGGCTATGTTGAAGTCGCCTCCAGGAGCATATAGACCAATGCTCACTGGACCCTGCGCACAGAAAATTTTACAATCGTTAGTATTGACTGGAGTCTTACAATGTCCTATAAGGAAAAATGGAAAATTTGTCTCTTTTAGGAAATTAGACAAGTCAGTAATATGGGTTCGCGTGAACGCTTCTGAGAACAACATTCTATAATGGCCCTTTTAGGCGCTCATAACTGAACTCTTCAACATTGAAGGTGTTACCACTCCAGAAAATGCAGTCTTGCAGGTCATCCACTACATCAAGAGCCCTAAATTCCTCAGAGACTGAAAAATGTCCATTGGGAAAACTCGACCTCCTTTTGCCCGATATTGATCATTTTGGTATTTATGAGTATGTTCTCGAGTGAGTAGAAGAGATTTCTGAATTACAAAATGCGTCCCAAATAAGCAATAAAACTATAGATAAAAGAACAATTATTAGTATATGTGAATAATTTTAATGTTATTCTAACAGCTCGATCCGAGAAAGGCATTAATCCTTTTATTAGGGGCGTTTTATTATATAATATCTATAAGTTACCTGTATTTTGATCTAATTGACAATTAAAATTGCAATGACCAATGAAGGCTTAGGTCGATTTTCCATAAAAAGCTAATCTACGTTAAATAGCAAGCCAGACTTTTTGCTGGAGATAATTTATGCCTTATAGTCTTCATCGTCATTGAGGTCCCTTTGTCTTCACCATCTTCGTCATCTTCTTCGACGTCCGCATCGGTTCTTGCATCGGGTGATGAGAGAAGAATATGAGACTCCTGGTACACATCCGCTGAAAGACATCGTTTTCACGTCCCAAATAAGATTATTGGTGGGGCACCGATGAATATTGGTGGCTATAGATGGAAACTATAGTAGGAGCACCAATGGCGTGACACCTATATGTGCCACCAATAACCTGCCGATGTCGACTATAACCAAAAAACTCTTCTTTCACCAATAAATTGATGAAAGAACCAAATGGTGGTGTATTGACACCGATGGCGCATCGATGAGCTATCGATAGGCACCTCTTCAATTAAGTCGATAAATTTTTTCCGTTAGTTACAAATCCAGTGCCTATAGATACACTCACACACTGACCAACATTCTTTTAATTTGGCTACATATTTTAAGGATTACGTATACACAACAAGCACGTTGACTGATGTGGTCACTCATCGATACGCCACCTATAATGTACAACGTCCATCTATAATCATCGGTGCGTCACCCTTAATATTTGTTTGAGATGTGCCGCCGTTACTGATCCAAATGTAGGTTAGGAGCATTCCAGATTGGCTCTACTGCCCGCTGAAAGCAAGCATCGCCGTTGTTGACCCACTCTACGTTAAATATAAGTTAATCTTGGCAGGGTGGAATATAGACCGCGACCCTACAAAAGGAAAATCTTAAAGGTACAGTAGAAAGAACTATTCGACTCTAGACCCGGACTTGACGGACCGGTCCCGATTAAACTATTTAGGAGCAAATAATATCCCGTTGAAATCCCTCTGTAGCCACACAGCGCTTGGTTTGCCGTTGAACTCAGAAAGAAAAATACGGACTGATGCAATAAGCCTATGTGAAGAACGCAGATTCTTCGGAAGTACTCCACTACCGAATAAGTGATAGACTGAAGGTACACCATCCACAAATTATCATCATTCCCTACGACACCTTTATAAACAGGGACAAACACTCGACAACAACCACCAAACAGACAAAACGCTCGACGAACAAATAGCTTCCTTCATGATCCCAGTCCTCTCTAAAGATAATGCAAAATGACCTCAGCCTCTGGTGCAACAATAAATTCACTCTTGCAAACGTATAAGACACAATTTGCAATACGACTGATAAACGCATTCGAAAGCGAATGACTCATTAGGACGAACATAAGCATTTGAAAATCTTTTTTTTTTCAGAAGGAGAAACATCCGATATTCGCCTGGACAACACTCATTACCTCTACACAAACCAATGAATAGTTATAGACTTAAAATAACAAAATACAATAAGAGAACAAAAGCGAAATGCATGTAAATAGAAAGTACGTATCATTTACATTTTCTTAATAATAGTTGAACTTATGAATGAGGTATTATAAGGAACCACGCCCTCCCATCCCTACTTCGTTAAGCCTTCCAAAGCCCTGACGGGTTCTTCCCCCCCTCCAACCCTAACCAATCCCCATGCATCTATAAAAACCAAATTAAGCGCAGAGCGCCTCTCGTCTTATCCTACTGTCTTTAAATCAAAAATTGCAGTCCAAGGTCCTTGCCTTCAAATTAATCAAGGTGTTCGAGTTGGACGTGGCCATTATACTTGTTTATACCATGAAGGGAGCTGAATTATATGATATTTGGAAATACGATTCCTGTCGAAATGGTTCTTACTGAGTTTCTGGAGCATCACCGTCATATTCTGGCCCTTCTGGAGGAGGGTGCAGATGTCGATGTTCAATTCTTTTACTTTCGAAAGCGTTCGACAAAACGACAAAATTGATCGCGGAGATTATTCAGAATATTTAGGCTGCAGATATTCGGATGAAGCATTTTAGCGTAGAACTAAACTTTTTGGTCGACAAAGCATATGCTGTCATTATTGAATATTCAGAATCATGAGAGGTGACGTTGAAAAGCCGAGGACCACTGGGTCTACTACTTGTTTTACGATCCTAGTCATCCACATCGCCCTCCTAGATGAAAAACGGATACTAGCTTGTATATTTTCATTTGAAGAGGATAAAAGAGCAGTGATGAGGGCTAAAGACACACTGGCCTGCGAGAGGCCATATGCAGGAGACTATAAAGTGGGATGCACAGCTGGAATATTGGCAGAAGTTCACCCAACTGGGACTGAAAGCCTCTGAATGACTGCGTAGAACAGCCTGGGTAGCTGTTCGTACAGTAGAGCATAGTAGTGTCTGTTATGAAGAAATTTTATCGATTCTAGTAATTTTCTTGACTTGTCTCCCAGAAATTTAAAAAGCGTCATTTGACAAGATCTTTACTAAACTGGCATGGATTTTAGCATGCTGTATATTTAACTACTGCAAAGTACACCATTTTTCATTATGGCAGATTAAATTTCGGTGGAAATCATTGAGGTGGAAAAAAGGAGTAAACTAATCACAATATTCATTCTCACGCAGTACAAGGATAGTTTCGGACTGCCTTGAGAGATAAAGAAGGCAAAGCATTGGTCCACACCTGCCACCTGGAGGTGATGGTTTCAATGTTGTCGAGATGGGCGTATTCCCCGTGCGTGGTGTATGTTATAGATTCGTCGCATCGGAAGGACAGATCAGCAGGAATGTAATTCTCGAGGATCCAGTACTCGCCGTGTTGGCTTTGGATTGGCAATGACGGACGAGAGGCACACCCGCGAAAATCAGGAAACATTTTCTTCTCGAGGGAAAGCGGGGGAGGATCAGGGGCACCATTTGAGATGCCGGACGCATGCAGATGTTCGGTTACCTCCTGTTTGACCTGCAACTTGTTAGAGTTAACAGTTGTATCGTCACTGGGGCGTGGAACCTGCAGTGAGAATTCATTTCTTTCAAGATCATAGGGTGCAGTGTTCCGGGACAGTTGGATATCTGAATTTGCTTCATCCCAGTGGTGATGGGATAGAGACAGAGTAAAAATCTGACTGCAAGATTCATGAACAGAAAATTTCTCGAGGCAAAAATAGGCAATCAAACACGCATTAGTCAACAACGACACTTTGATCAGCCTGGGCCGAAATAAAGCCATATTGAGCCACTGCACCTTCACTGCATCTGCGAAAGATAGCAACGCAATGCAAACAAAACAATTAACAAAATTTGTTACTACTATATGACTTAACTTTCATTATTATACGGTACCTATCTGGAGATTTATCTGTGTACTGATTGGCCGTGATGGATTTTTACTACAGGCGTTTGTTCCCTAAGACGCCAACTTACGTACAATAATTGCAAATTTTAAACTTTATTTACTTGAAGCTTATAGAAGAAAATAACATAAAAATCACTATTCAAATGTAAATTTATTTGGGAAATACTAATATCATGTCAAATGAACACTAGCATTAAATGTTCACTTGATAATTGCAATTTTATAAAAGTCAAGGTTCAAAAAGAATCCAATACATCGTAAAAAAGAAGTTGATTCGCCAATAATTTCTCATCCATTATGTTCGGAGGAATATTTTAGAATCAGCAAACGTTGGAATATTCTAGAATGCTAAAGAACGTCATAGACATCTTTCTAACTGCAGTCATTCATTACCTGGCATCATCATTAGGAAGTGGCCTAGAAATATATAGAAATATTGGTGGATGGTGGGATGTAGAAAAATTTCATGTGTTAAATATCCCTATTTCGAAAGTTTGTGATACCTACTGTTCATAAAAAGAATTATTTATCTTTCGACTAGCCAGCCTCTTTAGGGCGTCTTTAAAAAATTTCTAACCGTGCAGCAAGGAGTTTACATCGAAAAGTACATAAATAATCCTCGACTGACTCGCTCTGAACTGCAAAAAGTCTTGCATGCAAGTGGGATAAATGTTGAAAGAATACAATTAGGACAGTAATTCGAGAGAGAGGATTCCACTTTCGGTCATCAAAAAATCCCTCTCTCGAAAGAAATTTAGGTAAAGAACCGCCGGAACTTTTCTAAAGAACACGTGAGTAAACCTCCAGGTTTTAATATAAAATATCATGGTCAGATGAGATATCATGGTCGGAACTGTTTCAGTCGTGTTTGGATACAGAAGAACTCAGAGGTTTACCCGAAGAATACCATCCCAACAGTGAAACTTTGAGGTGGCAGCATAATAGCATAGCATAGTGAAGTCGGCGCTGAAGAATAGGCCTGATGTGGCCTGTCGCCGATTCTTGAACTTTTCGTGACTTGTCCATAGGAGATCTAAAAAAAGGTCCCCCTACCGGATATTTTCCAAACTGCCGATAGTTTGAAATATTTACTAGACTTCTACCTGGTTCGATATGTGCTAGGAATTTTAAGTCTGAACATATATTTCTCCATAGCTTTATTTAGTCTGTCTTTATTTGGGGTCTGTTTACCCCTAAAATTGGTTGGCTTGGTGATATTCTGGATTGAAAATGAGTCTCGCACAGACTCCAAGAACAGGGATGCTGGGTGATTCCCATCTCTTGGATTCCATCACCCAGGAATGCTGGGTGATTCCCATCTACCCAGTCTATTTCTGGATGGTTAAAGTCTCCAACGATCAACGTATGCGACCTGCTGAAAGTCATGCTCGGTAAAAGGCTGTTTAGAACTTTATCATTATTAGAGGAACTGTTAGGTGATCTATACACGACACCTATGAGGAGGCTGTCCTTGCCTTTTAGAGAAAGTTCGCACCACACTGATTCTCTAGCTGATTGATGCTCTGCAGATAACTTGCTAGGCCCCATAAGAGGTTCTAACCCGCAGAGCTACACCTCTGCTGCACTGCTCTTCATTTAAGTTATGAAAACAGTCAATATCTGGCAACTGAAATTCAACAGATACAATTTTCCCCCCGTGATTTTCAGGGAGTGTTTCTGTCATACAAATAATGTCTGTGCACTCGTTTACGATCACAGTTAACAGCTCACTTTTTTGTTCAAAACGTAATCCGAGTTCGTGTAAAAACATTTTAAACCTTTTTGTGCACTTTCGCTCTGATTTATGCGGTTAATTCTTACATTATTTGCAGGCCTGGAACTGCGGACATGACTTCTACTGTTTATTTGTCTTCCAGCTCCGCTAACTGATCGTGTGCGACCGGTGTTGTCTTGACATTGCGAGAGTGGTTGACCTGGTTTTCCGTGTTTTTCCTCCTGATTCTCTCCTGTCATTTCTTGCAAAAATCCTCTTCCTCTAAAGGGGGGAAATCCTTCTTTATAAAAACGGAGTTGTACTCAGGAGATTCTCCAAGCTTTCTTGATGCCTTCAGCACACTCCAAACCTGAGCAGGATTCTTTACAGTCACGAAGAGAGGTCTGCAGGTGTTGACAGCAGCATTCTTCGAGCGTAGCCTCTTGCACTATGTAATATCAACCGGTGTGTAGAGTGCCTTGCTACAACATTCTGCAATAAATTCAGTATCAGCCATTACTCGGTCCTTCGTATCACATGCGAAACACTCGGGAACGCCAAACCACACCAAGTTCGTCCAGCAGTTCGTGGGAGCTTTCGCTAGCAACTTCGGATAAATCAACTCTTTGATTATTTACCTCCATTTTAGCGCATTTTCTCATTTATGGAAAAAAGGCGCTATTGTGCCCGCCATGTCAGTCTGTTTGTCTGTCTGTCCATGACTTCACGTTTTCGTCGACGAGAAAATAAGCTCTCTGTCACTCACTGCAGTGAGTACTGAGTTATATTTTTTCTGTATTTTTCGGCTGAGCCTTCACTTCTGTCAGCTCAATGCATAGCGAGCTCAATTTTTCACTCGGCGAGTGCACCATCTCACTGAAGGCATTTACTACATCATTCAGCGATTTCGTCTCATTGCCTTGCTCTTCCACCGGCTTTTCGCTTTTTCGAATACCAAGAGTTGATTCTTCGAAGTCATGACAAAACCAACGAAGTAATTTCGTTTTCTAGAGAAACGAGTGTCTTCGCTAAGTTATAATGGTTCTAGTTGAGCCCTGTAGGTGCACTAGACTTTGTTGGCAAATATTTTGGAAGAACTATGAGCACTGATTCAAGGATTATTACGGGAAAATGTTTAACAGTACATATGAATATTTTGTACTGGCGAATATGAGAAAAGTTTTCATCCTGGTTAAGGTGAGAGAATGTTTCGTACTGCCGAACGTGGAAAATGTTTGGTACCCGCAATAGGTTAAACGTGTTTGGTACTGGTAAATGGGGTAGAATGTTTCGGACATGCATAATGTAGCAGAATATTGAGCGGTATTGAATTTTGGAGAATGTTCATTGTTGTGTGCTAGGGAGAGTTAGAGAATGTTTGGTTGTGGGTAATCGGAAAGTTGGGGTTGGAAGTTGTAAAAACTGATATTATTCCTAGTTCAAATTCGTGTTTCTAGGCCATTTGCTTCATTGTGCCGCGGTGAGACATTCCTTCTATTTTTTTCCGTCTAGTATGCATATTTATTAGTTTTAGATGGCTTAATTTGCTGCTTTGTACGCGTGCGATTAATGACCGGAGAATTCGTCGATTTAAATTATTAGAGTCGGACAATAATTCTTCAGATGACGTTGGTAGATCGAAAAGCATATAACAGGAAGTAATTTTAGTTTACTAACGGCGTTTCGAATGCAACTAACATTCACTTTCAAGTTACAAGAAAAATTACAGATTGAAATTTTGGTGGAAATAAGTACCTAATATACGTAAATTGGATACTTCAGTAAAATTTCGAACCAGAAAAAACACTTTGAAAACTGTATCAAAACTCACAAATCCGGTAGTCATGAGACAGATTGCTGGCGGGTCGCCTGCCGAAGACCACCACTGCCCTGGCTTTAATGGACCATCATGATTCCTGCCTTCCGGAACGTAGCCTTCAACTCTTCAAGCCGTCCGTATCTAGGGCGTGGGTCGAAGTTGAATCGAACCAGCCCTCGGTCGAATGGCCACTTGTCAAAGGACGATAAATTTTGGAACAGAACTATGCTATCTGGAACCTAACCTCAAATGCGGTGAACGTAAAATTACGTAATTTAACGATGCTCGGAAGTCATATTCGATCCGCGGCCTGGTGGTGCACGGCTGGTGGTGGTCAAGGTTGGAAGAGGACAAAGCCGAGTGGTGCACGGCTGATTGGTGTAAGTCCGGAAAGATCCAAGGCGTTCGATTGAGGGTTTATTGGTGCACGAAATAGGTGGTGCACGGCTGCGCCCCCTTGCTGGCGTCCAATCATCAGAGGTCAGCCATCGTCAGTCAATTGGTGTCAGGTCACTGCTTGACGACAATGCTGGTGGGTTCTTCCAGCACAATGCGAGTGACTGTCTGGTTGTGAGATTGTCTCATGTGGTTCACTTGCTTTTCAGGTTGAAGGTAGCTAATGAGACAGCGGCTCGCTGTCCTGGTTGTTGATTGAATTTGTCCGATGTAGTCCAAATGATGAAGAAGCCTGCACCTTCTAAGAAGCAAAATTTAAATAAATTTTGCCTCCTCCTAGTTTAGTTTATTAGCGTCGATAATAAACTAAAACAGCTTTCGGAAATATGCCTTTCGATCTACCAATGTCATCTCAAGAATTGTCCGACACCCTGATTATTCAATTAAATCAACGAAGTCTCTGGTCAATAAGTACGCTTATTTTGAAAAGTGTTATACGGTCCCACTCAATTTCCTTGACTGTGCCGTGAATTTGGATGTTTGTAATGGTATGGACACCAAGTAAGAGTTTTAAATAGCAGCGTGAACAAAGCATAAAAATCGCTTATTACATTCAGCAGTGAGAACTGATTAAATGTGGCAGAAAGCCCTCTCGTGTAAAAATTTATGACTATGTTGAAGAAGGGAAGTTATTAGCGAGAATTTTTTCGAACGTTGTGGTTATATGGCTTTCATTCACAGCGTTGCCAAAGTCACATCTAAATAGTTGCCTACTTCTTAATTGTTGTGAATGTAAGTCCTTCCCATATGGTGAAGATTTATTACGGATCGTTTTCATGGTGACCACCACTGATTTGCCATAATTTACGATTCACCAGTGATTTTAAAATAAATTTCGTTTGCCTGCTGGTAGCGATGCTGCTCGAAAAAGGGCCCGGCGTAGAATATTAAAAGAGAAAAACATAACTGACTGAAAAATTTATCATGTTATTGCTTCTAATATGAAAAATTAAAGTGAAAAATGTGAATACCCTAACTTTAATCTCGTTTTAGCTTTGTTGAACCACACATTTTTCAACATATGCAGCAAAGCACAGGTGGATGTTTGGTTACCAGTATGAAAAATTCTAAAAAAAATATTGAACAATTGCCATTTGAAGAGACAACATGACGGGTTTCCCTTTCGCCATCTAACTCCATTCCGCCTCAGCACATACCAATAGCTAACTAATTGAGCTCCAATCGTCTTTTTTTGCCCGTTTTGACATTATATCCTTAATATTTCTGACAACTTCGTTTTTCCACATTATTTTGTAGTCGCACCGAACACATGTACACGAGTACACTGAACATACAGCACATACAGCACACCTGGTAATCTAAGATGTATTCAATTAATAATGATATTTTTCCCAAAACATTCCTGGAGCCTGTCATTATTCATACTAACATTTTAAAGTCTAGAAAAAATTCAAATTGAAAAAATAGGTATAAACCTCCAAACTTGATGTAAAATTTTCATATTTTGTATGTTTGCTAGTCATTTATTGTTGATGTTTTTTCTTACATTGATCATGAATACTATTCCTGTGTCTCTTTCAGCCTCCGCACGCTCAGCAATTATCTTTTCTCACTTTCAATGTACGATCGACCAACAATCACAGGAATCCACTGCACTCCAATTTCAGTGTGTTTATAATCTCGGTCTAATTATAGAATAAGAGCTAATCTACCGTAATCTACTTAAACTTAAAAAAGGGTAGTTTATTTTCCCGTTGTTGTCATTCGAGGCAGCGTGCATGTGAGGAGAAAACATGCTTCATAAGGTTTCTTATAAAATGTAGGACTCCATAAAAGGTGCACAGTGTGAGGGGATTGTAAATTCTGTCATTCATTAGCTGCAGATTGATGGTAAAAAAATCTGTTATGATACCCAACCCCTCTAAACCGAAATAAATCAACTGATTTGCCCGGAAATATAAAGAGACAGGCATTTTGAAAATAAAACTTCAAGAAATTCTCTATGCGTGGAAAAACGACAAAAAAGGAGAATAATTTTGCTTCTCCAGTTCGAGGTTAGAATATAATCCAGTTCGATTGAGAATATAATTAATTTGAAATCATCGATTCATTTTACAGAGGCAACGGCAATATTGGTGAATATTTCGAAAATTTGTCCAAACGACAGCATTAAAAATGTACAATCAGATAAACAGATAATTCTGTTTCTGTCCCTGATCCAAGTGAAATAGGTCGTCGGAAGGAAAATGTGTTCTTTTTTCATTATATTGTTAATGAGAAGAATCAAATCCCTCCTATAGTTTTTACACCAGTGCCAGATCCTATATTTTTAACCTAATTTGCATATTCCAAAACTATCACATGCTACCAAAGCAGATAATAAGAACGAATTAAGATTAATTCAATTTCTTTTCACGATACCTTTCAGTGGAAAGAGGAATATTCACAGTGATTACATACATTACTTGTGACATGCCCATATAGCAGAGTTCAAGAACTGTGTAATTACGTATAAAGTAGTACTCATTAGCATTGTGTTGATAAATAAGGATGAGCCCACAGTTTCTGGATAAGTATTTTAACAATTTAAATAAATTTTACATTTCAAAAACCATCATCAATCGTGTGTGAGAGCGGCAGCTGTGCTGCTCACCCTATGTTAAGTACTTGATTCTGCTGTAGGGTTCTCACCATGGTTAAGTGAGCTGGGTTTAATGGTAAGATGTTATTGGCATCTGTGTTGCTCATCCTAGTGTGAGTCCGGTGCTCTACCAAGCGGTTATTAATACATTAATCTCTAACCTAAACGTTTTTTGCTAACTATGATAATTAAAACTATTAGGATGTATGGCAATGTTTTGATTGGGGTATTCGCCCATTCTTCTAAAGTCTAAACTGTGCCGAAATGATCGCTTCATACTTCTAACGCCGAAGGAAGCACTTGTTTCTATCGCCCAAATTTTGCTACCTAATTCCAAGTAATTTTTTCCAAAACTTTCCAATCATTCCAAAATATTTAATTTCGTTTTGTATAGTTTCCCTTCGGGGGCTGATTTTGTGTCTCAAGTTTAAGTTTTTTGCTTGCAGGTTGCATGGCCGAGGACTGTCATGCAGGATCGAGCCAGTAAGTTAAGTTGAATAACAGCCTTTGAATTCCTTTTATTTAGAGTTTCTTTACCTCACTCCAAAAAAATTTCCAGAAACACATTGAAAAAGCAACGCTACAAATTCAATGCGTCATTTCTATGTGATACCTAAAATCGTCAATTTTAAGATGAAATGAAGATGATGGCAGTGACAAGATGCTTCATTCCACATGACCATCTTGGGATCTATTTAAACAAATAATTGTTTAAGCATTTACGAGCGCCTGAAAATTTCTAACAAATAATGAACAAAATACATATTAATGACCAAAATAGATTTTAAGGCGTTTAAATATTCCGCATCATGTTCCTACTCTTTTGTATAAATTTCTACTCTAATTTGTATGGACCTGAATAAAGATATGTTCTAATCATAACTTGATCTAATTAAAATCACGATTCAGTCCAATAATTATCAATATCGTTGAGCATAACGGGAAAATCATGCATTCAAAATTTACCGCATCCATAAAAATTTTCTAATACTCATCCATGTCCTGAGTTATTTTTCAAATCAAGAGAGAATAAATTTGGGGGGTTACTTATTTTTTCCCAAACTCTCTATATTGCAACCTAACAGCAAACAGAGCAAGCTACACCACTGTCCATTGCTTGGGACGAGCAGCAACTGCCGGAGCACCTCTGACTTGGGGAGCACGCAGGTGTTGACGCCAGAACTGTGGTTCCATAGGTGTTAATTCCGCAACTTTAAGTCCATATGTTCTGAATCTGCAAATGGGGGTGCATAGGTGCTAATGCTATAACTATGTGTTAATATGTTCTGATGCTGCGACTGTGGGTGCATAGGTGCTAATGCTGCAACTATGTGTTAATATGTTCTGATGCTGCGACTGTGGGTGCATAGGTGCTAATGCTGTAGGCGCATAGGTGCTAATGCCCAACTGTATGTGCAAAGGTGCTGATGCCGCAACTGTGGGTGCATAGATGGGAATGCTGCAGCTGTAGGCGCACAGGTGATAATACCGCTACTGTAGGTGCAGCGAAAAGAGCGAACCGTCTCGAGGAATATCGCGAGTCTCCCATGACAGTTTCAATGCTGATTAGGAAACATTTTCTCGATTCTGGCGGTTTTGGATTAAATAGCCACAAATTGAATTACTGTCTATATCTCGTACGGCTAATTGATTTGAAGTCTGAAATAATTTTCAGTCTTGAATCGTATGATTGGTAGCATTGTTATTGTCTGAAGTTGATTTTACTTATCGCTATAGCTAACTTTGAAACAGTAGATCTCTTTTCTAAAAGTTCAAGGAATGAAAGTTCACCGGGAAGAATTTTAAAATTAATATAAAGACGTCTTTCTAGGCTGCTCTCGATCTGAATGCCGTGAGGTGATTCTGTGAGATGTTTTACTTGCGAGTGTTATTCGAAAAACTTCACCCATAAGCGACGATAAATGAAACGCTTCAAGAAAGACACAGACAATAATGTAAATTCTGCTGTTATTTGTAGCACGTTTATCTTGTTGTTAATCTTCAATTCTATGAACCATGTTTTTATAAATGGATGTTTTGAGGTTGCCGTCCGCACTACAACGAGGCTTGACACTTTAAGTCAGGTCCAGCCTGTCCAACGGGCGCGCAGCCGTACGCCAACAATTTTGTGCACCAAAAAGCCCTGAATCGAACGCCTTGGATCTCTCCGGACATCCACCAATCAGCTGTGAACCACTCGGCTTTGTCTTCCTCCGGCCTTGCATAAAACCTGCCGTTCACCACCAGGCCGAGGATCTAATATGACTTCCGGGCATCGTTCCATTACGTAATTATACGTTCACCGCATCCTAGGTTAGGTTTCAGATAGCATAGTTCTGTTCCAAAATTTATCGTCCTTCGACGAGTGGCCGTTCGACCGAGGGCTGGTTCGACGCACGGCCTAGATATGATTGTCCAGAAGTGTTGAAGGCTACGTTCCGGAGGGCATGAATCATGTTGGCCCATTACATCCAGGGCAGTGTTGGTCTTCGGCAGGTAACCCGCCTAGTAGCTCTGATCGCCTCGCTGGACACATGAGACGATGTACTCTATAGTGGGACAAGGTTGCCTGCCGAAGACCCTGGATGTAATGGACTATCACTATTCCAACTATATAAGAGCACATCGTCTCATGAGTCACAGCGAGACGATCAGAGCTATTAGGCTACACAAGCGCTATTACAAAGAACGAGTGGAGTTCGGTATCGTGTAATACAGTTAACGTTTCTGAAATATCATACTAGTTACTTTACGTTTTAACTATTCCAATTTTAATTTATTCTCATTATTTCCATATCTTTTAAAGCAGAGCCTTAACCCTCTCTTGAAGTTAAACAAACCTAACATTCTGATATGCAGCGGTTGAGGCATTGGCTTTGTAAATTCAGTTTGAGTCCTAATTGAAATCACTCTCTGATGATCTGATCCAATATTTCAATATCCAAATAAATCACTCTCTGGTCCAATTGATCCAATAACTTCATCAATTGATAGATGTTTTTTGAGTGGGCGAACGTATTAGTCGGCAAGACCTCACTGTTAAATAACTATATAATATAACTATACATGATATATCTATAACATATTGTAAAATTTTAGTGACGAACTCCTGGAAACGAGAATGAATTTGCGATCTACGGTAGCGAACATGGGTTCATTAGCAAGAGTGGACGAGGGATGAAGTGCAAGTGTGACCGAACAAAGACAATTACAGTGCACGGTGATTTATTGCAGCTGCAGGTGTCGTGTGTTCAATGAGGCTCTATTTAATTAAGATTATTGCAGCTGCAGATGACGCATGTTCAATTAGGCGCTAGTTAGTCCAGGAGATATCAAAGCGTGTAAATCCCATTAATCTAATCAAATTTTATTGAACATTTCTGAACTTAAAACCTGCTAGAATAATTTTAAAAGTTAAATTTTGGCCGTGGTTGAAGTGTAAAAAGTTTGCAATTGCAATGAAGAGTAAAAAGTTTGCAATTCGATATTCAGTAAAATTTGAGGATTAGTCAATGCATTTCCTTCAACGGAGCATCAGCCGCCAATTAGGCAGAATATTGCACGAATTTAATTCTGGCATCACCGTTATATTTTGTATTGAAAAGTCCGTTAAATGTTTCAACACGGTGAATAAATCTAAGTTAGCTTTTAATGACGGTTAGGTACGCCACGCACAGTATCTATATTTGCAATTAATAAAAATTATTTTTCTGCACGGTCTTTTACAATGTCACCTCCTGATATTGGCAACGTCACGTTCTCAGTGGTATTTTTTTCCCCGTTTTCTAATGGGAGGTGTTTGTGCTGGGATGCAACCTGCGTCGACACTTTTGCTGAGTCGCACGTCAATAATTCGGCTATTTCTGCTGGGTTCGCGGCTCGTGCGGCGGAGGATAGCAAGAGACGTAAATACGGGCGTTGGCAGCTCGGTGTCGTTTCGAGCCAGTCGCATTAGAAACGACGGGCACATATGGTGAAACGATTGGTCCTTTAATATCACAGATTGGCCGTCGCATTACGGAATTGTCCGGCGAACGTAGAGAGACTCTATGGTTGGAGCAAAGGTTGGGTTTGGCCGTGCAGAGAGGCAATGCAGCTAGCATCCTAACGGCGGTAAGAGAAAAGTTCGACGTGGGCCCGCCCCTCGCTCGCGTCACTCAGTGACCCTCGGAGTCGGTGTAGGCCACCATCAGAGGCGTTAAGGTCGGGGCCCTGATCATTGACATGAAACCATTCCCTGTTCTTAGTTAATAAAATCAATTTTTTTTTATTGGAATGGTGAGTGTGGGAGGCCTTTAAAAAAAAGTACAGAAAATGCTGTTGATTTTACTTGCATCTTATTAAATTATATACATCTCCTGCTATCTACTGAAAGTTGTAAGAAGAAACTGCTTCAAAACGTATTAATATTTGTATTTAAAACGCTACCATCGTAAACTTCTTCATTATTTATACTCAAAACGTTTTCATACTGCTGCGTTAGCGTATCCCATTAATCGTAAGAAATTTGCCTCAATTTGTAGATGAGGCTGATTTAGTCAAAGTAATCAGAAATAAGTTGCGATATAAATTTTGCTGCATTATAAAATGTTTATAAGCTAGAGAATTCACTTGTGAATTATTTGAGAAGAGACGGAAGTAACGGCATTTCGCTTGGACGAAAATCATGAGTAGTTGTAAGAGAAGCACTGCTTGTCTGCCTCCATTATTGAACGATATTTATCACGATTATTTTGACCCATTCCAATACGAATAAATTTTTTTTTCGATTGAATAGCAACTTTGTTTATTACTTTAAATGAAATATAAATGAATCAAGTCAAAACACTTCCTCTTCATATATAGCTATATCTCGATTTACTGGTCGATAGCAAGTCATTCGTTTTGTAGTTATTTAATGGATAGAGCTCAAAAAGCAAGGTCTCTTGGTAGTTAAGTTGGTTAAGGCGTGAACATCGAGCGCGAGAAAACTGTGTCTCGCAGCTGCCGTCGACGTTTATCCGGTGGGAGCACTTAGCGGTAAGTTATTTGAAGCTTTTCTACCTCCCTAATGATTGAATTTTTGAGTTTGTATTTTATATCGCAAGTGTAATAAGACGTGAATGTTCGACAGCGGATACTATCTAAACTAACTTGCCATTGTAAAGAGTAACGAGTAGGTGATCTCAACGAAAGGAAGAAAAAATAATTTAAATTCGCTGTCGCGTAGTCGACAAGCGGTCAAACTCCGCTGCCGGGTACGCTGCCAGAGCCGCCCCATAGCGGGCGAGGAGCTGGTTTGAGTCGAAGGAGCAGCGAGCTGCGTGTCCCCAGGACAGAGCCCGTCAGAGGTTAAATAGCGCGGCTCCGCGGCTGGTGATATTGTCTCTCATGCGAACAGTTATGCTATGTTGCGTCTCTACGTAGGCCCTATAGCCGGCGACGGCAATAAGCCTATATTTAAACCAAAGAATATTGGGAATCCTATCTCTGTTTTATGCATTGAATACTATATCTGATGAGCATCTTTCCATTTCTCGGAATCTTATTGCTTGTAAACTTCAGCTAGGACATCTTCCTAAAATCTTTGATTTCAACCAATGTTTACATTTTTATCGCAAAACGAGTATTTATTTATTTAAAAAATGCAGGGAAATCGATTTTCAAAGAATATGAGGCGTGTGCTCCATAACTCGGGAGGTGCGCTCGTTGGTAGCCACTGGCATTGTAATCCTCTCCGCATCCTTCAGATCAACGGTTAATTAATAAATCATATCCAATGATTCTCGCTATATTTAACCCCACTTGTCCATGTTTTTTCAACAAACTTAGAAGTTGAAATGAACTATTTTTAGAGTTTCGTATCATAATACAAATTTGGATTTCTTGTTCAAAATCTCACGTAAAGAATTGTTCTGTAAGAAAAGTTTAATATATTTTCCTCAAAAACTAACTATGCTATACGACGTCAACTATTCAGAACCTTTAAAAGTTTCTCGTATTTTTGCTAAAATATAAGCACGCACTCATTGTTGAAACTTGAACATTTCTATGCTTCCGTCAAATCATTGGGAATGATATTTGGCGAATTTTACCCTTCACAATAAGAGAATTGCTCGAAAACACCGTCTACATTACAGTTAAACAATTACTGCAATCTCTTCTGAGCAAGAATCGTTTAAACATGGAGTGACCATCCTGTAAGAAAGGTTTGCGGTTAGAGTACGCATCCCGATTTAGTCCCGAAGAGCACTTTATACTCGGGCAAAATATGGCTTCTGATGAGTTGATTCTGCTTGGACGCGATTGCCTCTCGATACGCGTCATACCGATACTTCTTGATGCCCGGCCGATGCACCAGGAAGGCGTTGTTGAGGATATGGAACTCGTAGCCTCGCACGCAGAAGATGTACATCTGCACAATC
>NW_025943164.1:0-640 GCF_000764305.2 Hyalella azteca | reverse complement strand
GGACACAGAGGGCGATGCTGACAGGCTTGTCAGGTCACAAGCATTCCTTGACCTGCTGGAGTACCGCGTCTCCTGCGACCGCCTCAACTGCCACGCAAACGAAAGCACAACAACAAAATTATTTATTTCTCGAATTGTTTATGCATGCTACCGCAGGGTTTGGCTGACGCAATACTTCAAGTATAAAAGCCTTTTTAGCGCATTTTCTCATTTATGGAAAAAATGCACTATTGTGCTCGCTATGTCCGTCTGTCTGTCTGTCTGTCTGTCTGTCTGTCTGTCCGTCTGTCTGTCTGTCTGTCTGTCTGTCTGTCTGTCGTCGGTCTGTCTGTCTGTCTGTCTGTCTGTCTGTCCGTCCGTCCGTCCGTCCGTCCGTGACCTCAAGTTTTCGTCGACGAGAAAATGCGCTCTATGTCACTCACTGCAGTGAGTACTGAGTTATATTTTTTCTAGTTTGATATCGCAGAAATTGTGTTTCAATATGAAGAAATATATGGAGTTCGTTGATCAAATGTACGAAAGGTTCGGGAGAAAAGAGGGCGAATGCAAGGAACTGACATGGTCTCAAGATCGCATGCCTGGTCTGAGGGCAACAGGATCTGAATCGTCGCTGCACTTGAGTGACATTCACAACCGGTTC